>NC_141990.1:134576919-134879419 GCF_049901715.1 Pseudonaja textilis | reverse complement strand
ACAAATATCAGCATGGTGCTGATTGTTGTGGTTCAAAGCTCTACCCATGCAGAGTACAATTAAATGAAGAGTGGCGTCCCATGGGCTAAAAAAAAAACCCAACTAATTGATAAAAGTCATTCCAAATGTTCCAAAAACATAGAGCAAACCAGAGGTGGTATCCAGCAGGTTCTGACCAGTTCTGGACAATGGGCAGTGGACATTTTGAGTAGTTCGGAGAACCAGGAAATACCACCTATGACTGGGGATTTTACAGTATCCTTCTCCTGCCACGCTCACCAAGCCACGACCACAGAACCGGTAGTAAAAAACTTTGAATCCCACACTGGAGCAAACCCTGAAACTCCTTCGGGTCTCTCCTTTGTCCTCTTTAGCCTCTGTTTCTGATGATGCTTCTGCCAAACAACAAAGCACTTTTATCAAAATCCAACTGTTTTCCAGCAGTCAAAACTATACACGAATAGAGGATCGTTAAGGCCATTAAGTCCTTTTAAGTCCCCTGGAAAAAAAACAGAGAATATTAATTTAGTCCGCCTGACAGATGGGTCTGCCTACGAATGAAATGCACCTTGTTGAGCCCATGTTTGAGATTGTTTGCGACACAGTGGTTGCTGGGCAGCATTTTATTCAGGGTAGTGGGCTGAGTGGACCTCTTTCACCGGAGCTAGAAATCAATGGCTAGAATTAGCCGAGCACATTATGACACCTGCTGTTTGAAAAGGGCCACTTAGCAAAATAATCAGCTGAAAAACAGTTGAGCAAGATGCACTCGTTCCGTTTGGTTTGAATAATATTTAGAGTATAGGGCTTTGGTTTTTTGCTTTGTTTGTTCGTTTGTTTCCTTTGCACTAGGAGGCCTTCAGTACCCTCTTTTCAAATGCTTGAAATCCTGGAGAACCATTAAGATAGAAGCTGAAATGCCGTAAAGCTGCATCAGTGGTTTTTCATTTAGGGTAATGCTAGGACCCATTATGTTAAATATGGTCGGTGGGTCCCATAGAGACACGAGGCTCAAGTAGTGAACAACAGCTCTTTATTAAGGAGGCAGATTCTGAGACAGAAGAAACCTAGCCGCGGCAGCCCTTTATATAGAGCTGGCTGCGGCTAGGCAGCCTATGACAGTCTTTTAAGCCTGCCGCGCTTGGTTTCACCCAATCACGGCAAGCCCTGTACGAACCAATCAGGGATGCTTATATTGTCCAATCACGGCCCGGGTTTTCCGGACCAATGGGAAGGCAGGCCTACGAGCCTGCTAGTATGGAACACATTAAGGAAGCTCTTACTCTCTTAAGCATACTCTAAGGTCCCTGCAATACCATCGCTCTGCAAGTATCAGCAAACTGTAACATAATTCTTTTTTATCGAGCTGGGCTTCGTAATTTTTTTGCCATCACTTCTCCCTATTGCGTTATCTTAATTTCCATACCTCCCCTAAAGTCCGAATACCAAAATCAATATAAATGAATCAGGGGTGGGCTTCAACAATTTTAGCAACGGGTTCCCTGCCCAGTTGCTGGGTGGGCGTGGCCATGGTGGGCATGGCCTAGTCGGCCTCCTGTAACACTGCTGGGGGTGGTGGTGCGTTTTTCCCTCCCTGGGCTCTGGAGGCTTTCCTAGAGCCTCCGAGAGGGTGAAAACAGCCTTCCTGGGCTCTGGAGGCTCTCCAGAAGCTGGAAAGGGCCCATTTCTGGCCTTCCCAAACTTCCAGGAGGCCTGTTTTTTACCCTCCCCATTGTTCAGTCTCATGTCTTTCATCTTTCTCTTGGCAATGCCCCATAGATTCTCTATGGGGTTCAGGTCAGGCGACTTTGCTGGCCAATCAAGCACAGTAATCCCACGGTCATTGAACCAGGTTTTGGTGCTTTTGGCAGTGTGGGCAGGTGCCAAGTCCTGCTGGAAAATGAAGTCAGCATTCCCATAAAGCTCGTCTGCAGAAGGAAGCATGAAGTACTCCAAAATCTCCTGGTAGACGGCTGCATTGACCCTGGACTTAATGATGCACAGTGGACCAACACCAGCAGATGACATGGCTCCCCAAATCAACACAGACTGGAAACTTCACACTGGACTTCAAGCATCTTGGAGTGTGTGCCTCTCCATTCTTCCTCCAGACTCTGGGTCCTTGGTTTCCAAATGAGATGCAAAAGTTGCTCTCATCATAAAAGAGGACTTTGGACCACTGAGCAACAGACTAATTCTGTTTTTCTTTCACCCAGGTAAGATGCTTCTGATGTTGTTTGTTGTTCAGGAGCGGCTTGACAAGAGGAATATGACAATTGAAGCCCATGTCTGCAGCAGCGAATCCACATCTAACAGCCTGGGCATATGCCAAAGCCTCACGTAGGCAAAGGAGTTTTGATATATGCCAAGCCTCACGTAGGCAAAGGAGTTTCAATACCTGCAAGACCTCACGTAGGCTGAAAGCAGGTATCAGGAACAAAAGGATGCTGCCCACCTTGGGCTACTGGCTGGACTGCAGGCGCGGATTGGTTACTTTGTATCCCTTAAGCACTGTGATTGGGCACTACAATGTATCCACTGAGACCCCCCACTCTTTTAACATGTAAAATAGACTGAACTTTCTCTTTTGTGACGTTTAACAATGTGTGTTCAATAAAAGAGCTTCCCTGAGCGGGTGTTCGGGGCTGCTCATCCAAGACTGAACCGGCTTGGTCTCTTTCTTAATGCATTGGACTCAATGAGAAGCCCTCCTAATGTGGAGCAAAGCCGCACATGTCCAAGATCCATCTGTGTGTGGTGGCTCTTGATGCACTGACTCCAGCCTCAGTCCACTCCTTGTGAAAGTCCCCAACACTTGAATGGCCTTTTCCTGACAATCCTCTCCAAGCTGCGGTCATCCCTGCTGCTTGTGCACCCTTTTCTCCCACCCTTTTCCCTTCCACATTCTATTAATGTGCTTTGATACAGCACTTTGGGAACATCCAACTTCTTTTGCAATTACCTTTTGAGGCTTTCCCTCCTTATGGAGTGTGTCAATGATGGTTTTCTACACAACTGTCAGGTCAGCAGTCTTTTCCATGATTGTGATTCCTACTGAACCTCACTGAGAGACCATTTAAAGGCTCAGGAACCCTTTGCAGATGTTATGGCTTAGTTAGATGATTAGAGTGGGACACTTTGAGCCTAGAATATTGATCCTTTTCACAATATTCTAATTTTCTGAGATTGTGGATTTGGGGTTTTCATGAGCTGTAAGCCATAATCATCACAATTATGACAAATCACAGCTTGAACTATCTTGTTTTGCATGTAATGAGTCTATCTCATATATTACTTTTACCTTTTAAGTTACATTATTGAAATAAATGAACTTTTGCACAATATTCTAATTTTTTGAGTTTCACCTGTATCTTTACTTTGGGCTCGGACTGCATTTCTTCCCTTTGTAGACTGTTTTTGGAAGAGTTTGATCTCCAGCTGAGGATAACTGGACATTGGGGGCTAAGTTGGAGGCATTAAAGGGAATTTATCTACTTTGGTGACTCTGTTATTTTTGTGCCAAGCCCTGGGTCATCACACTGGGAGTTGAATTTCGCAAGTCTTAAAGTTGCCAAGTTTGGGGATTCCTGACCTATGCAATTGCATATTCTGATCATGGAATGCTTCTTCATCATTTACAGTGGGATAATATATTTTATTACACTTGAAAGCAGGCTGCCCTTCTGTGTTCCAGCACAATATGCTCCAAAAACCAAGAAAGACACTTTTGTTTTTTTCTAAGCAGTTTCCATTTTTGTTCCTCACCTATTGGCAAATATCTTGCCAAACTAAAGTTGTCTACTTACACCATTAAAAAAATACACGGAGGACTCCTAGGGAGGAGCTGTTTTGATTCTCTTCCTCTCAGACAAACTATCTAAATTTTGCTATCTTTTGCTCCTCTAGAATGCAGCCCCTCCCTCCTGGGAATCCAGACTACCTTCCATTACAATTTCCCTTCTGAGATGACTACCTCGCTATGCTGGACCTGCACATTTTTCTACTGAGGGTGTACAAGAGGATTCTATTACATTAAAAAAAAAAGAACTGCATATACTATCTGCTGTCATTTTAGGTTAGCACCAAACCCTGCTTCTGACCCTACCCACTTTTCCACATCTGGAGTTAATAGTTTATGCCTCTGGTTTTATTTGCTTCCCAAATGAGGATTGCAAATATAGAATGCTTTAGTTGCAAACACTATTGATCTTCTGTTTTGTTTTGTTTTTATTTAAAAATGCATTACCAGGATAGAGAAATAACTATATACTCTGTTGATTTCAACTGTCCAAATGTATCTAACATTTAAGTTTATGATTTTTAATATAAGCACATTCCAGATATCGAGAAGAACTGTATTGAGGCTTGTAGATATATGTTAGTATATATCACTGCCCTGCCAGTAATACAGTGGAGGACAGAGGGATGGAGAGTTCCTCATGCACAATTCACAGTCAAAATTAGCATTTAACAAGGGATGTCACACCTGAATGTAAAATGATTATACTGTGAAGAAACTGAGGACTCCCCACCCTCACCCCCAAATTCCAGGAATGAAAATAGTGGGACATTCAAGGCAAAACAGGGAATATTATACACAGCCAATACCAAAACAGTAGAGGCAGCTAAAATATAGTCAATGTTAGGAATATAAGTCACCTAACAGCTACTTGGGTTGGAAATATATAAACCAGGACAGACATTTTAATACTGTATCTTTAAAAGTGATTGTTGCAGTACATCCATGGTCACATGATCAAAATTTGGTTGCTTGGCAACCAACAAGTATTTACAATGGTTGCAGCATCTCAGGAACAAGTGGTCGCTATTTGCAACTTTCCCCGAGGGCTTCCAACAAGCAGACTCAGTAGAGGAAGCCAGATTCATTTAATGACCATGTGATTTGCTTAACAACCATGACAAAAAAAGATAATAAAATCAGACACTACTCGTTTAATGATCACAGGCACTTAACAACAGAAGTTCTGGTCCAATTGTGGCTGTATGTTAAGGACTACTTACATAGCTGCTTATCAAGCTGGTGGATTATATTTTTATCTCCAGAATCAAAGGCTGAAAATTTATTTGTTACAGAAACCCTTTTCTTATGTCCTTAAGACATTTCTTGTTAAAACAAGGAAGATTCATTTGTTTTGACTTTGCTTTGTTAAACACATGCAAGATTTTCCCTGCTTTTTATTTTCCTGTAAATTATTTTCAAAGTTGTTCATTGCTTTGTATCAGAACAAAATATGAAATTCCTTTTGTTGTTGCTACTGCTACTAGTTTTCCAAACAGCTCCCTGTTATTCTTTAAAAACTGTAATATCTTTCAACACTTTAATATCCTTAAGGAAATAATAAGTTGACACTAACACTGTTTTTCTTATACTTACATTCTTTTTTGCTTTTTCAGTAATGAAGCTGAGGGGTGGGAGGAATCCATTATTGTTAAATTCAGATTTTTCTTTTAATCTTTATAGATCAGAGTTTCTTGCACCAACAGATAATATTCATGTTTCTGTTTAATTGCAGTGTTTAGCAAAAATCATATCTGAATGAACCAAATTTATTTTAACACTGTACAAACAATTGTTTTATCTTCAGCTTGTCTAATTCTATTCATTGTTTTATACAGGGTGAAAATATCTTATTGTAGTACTGGTAGCATAATGATCCACCATGAATGGCAAGGCAGATTTATTAATAAGTTTCATAAAAATCACTTGATTAGTCACTAATCAAATCTCGTGTTCAAATAAGTTTTGTATTAACAAAAGAAAAAGGTACTTTTAAAAACTAATAAGAGGGAATTTTAAAGCATTCCGTGTGCACTGAAGAGAGTACAAATGCTTTGCCTTATCTCATTTGTGAATACAGCAAATCTACTGGATCCATGCTCTCCTCCAATAGACTTTCAGGAGAACACAGGGGCAGTGATAATGATCAAGTTTGGATTTCATATGGGACTTATTGATGAAAACATATGTTTTGATGTGATTGGACACGAGTACATAATCAGAACTGCTCAAAAATGATTTCACAGCATGTTCAGAGGACAGACATATCTATTATTTTAGTTGGTGACCATTAGCTAAACTATTCCTATCCCTCTGGAGGCCAAATAAATGTCTTTCTGTTGTTAAGGAGCCTGCTATGGCTATCTCTCAAAGGTTTAATATGAAGATTCCATATTTTCCTTATCTTATGTGAACAATTTAACCCTCCGTATGAAGCTGCCCTGTGGATATGTATGACTCATACTTGTATGTCTGCCTCTGCAATGTTTTTAAGGTTTTATTTTTCATCCACATTTCTAGGTATACTATTGTAATAGAAATGGTAAAAGGAACCATGGATTTCTCAGGTCAAATTAGACTGTATACACATGGCTTTCTCTATGGGATGGCACCATGTGTTTACATTCATGGTATTTGAAGTGTGTGTGTGTGTGTGTGTGTGTGTGTGTGTGCGTGTGTGGAGAGAGAGAGGGAGAGGGAGAGGAATGAACAGAATAAAACTGTTAAAACTGCCACATTAATAACTTTGTAGCCATTAAAGATCTGTTCAATTCTTATCTATTTATTTATGTATTAAATAGATTTATATGGCTGCCCAATGAAAATACAGGTGAAACTCAAAAAATTAGAATATCGTGCAAAAGTTCATTTATTTCAGTAATGCAACTTAAAAGGTGAACCTAATATATGAGATAGCCTCATTACATGCAAAGCAAGATAATTCGAGCTGTGATTTGCCATAATTGGGATGATGATGGCTTACAGCTCATGAAAACCCCAAATCCACAATCTCAGAAAATTAGAATATTACATGCAATCAATAAAGCAAGGATTGTACATAGAACAATATCAAACCTCTGAAAAGGATAAGCATGCATATGTACTCAATACTTGGTTTGGGCCCCTTTGGCAGCAATAACTGCCTCAATGTGGCGTGGCATGGAAGCTATCAACCTGTGGCACTGCTGAGGTGTTATGGAAGACCAGGATGCTTCAGTGGTGGCCTTCAGCTCTTCTGCATTGTTCAGTCTCATGTCTCTCATCTTTCTCTTGGCAATGCCCCATAGATTCTCTATGGGGTTCAGGTCAGGTGGGTTTGCTGGCCAATCAAGCACAGTAATCCCACGGTCATTGAACCAGGTTTTGGTGCTTTTGGCAGTGTGGGCAGGTGCCAAGTCCTGCTGGAAAATGAAGTCATCATTCCCATAAAGCTCGTCTGCAGAAGGAAGCATGAAGTGCTCCAAAATCTCCTGGTAGATGGCTGCATTGACCCTGGACTTAATGAAGCACAGTGGACCAACACCAGCAGATGACATGGCTCCCCAAATCAACACAGACTGTGGAAACTTCACACTGGACTTCAAGCATCTTGCAGTGTGTGCCTCTCCATTCTTCCTCCAGACTCTGGGTCCTTGGTTTCCAAATGATATGCAAAAGTTGTTCTCATCAGAAAAGAGGACTTTGGACCACTGAACAACAGACCAGTTCTGCTTTTCTTTAGCCCAGGTAGGATGCTTCTGACTTTGTTTGTTGTTCAGGGGCGCCTTGACAAGAGGAATACGACATTTGAAACCCATGTCCAGGATCCGTCTGTGTGTGGTGGCTCTTGATGCACTGACTCCAGCCTCAGTCCACTCCTTGTGAAAGTCCCCAACACTTTTGAATGGTCTTTTCCTGACAATCCTCTCTAGGCTGCAGTCATCCCTGCCACTTGTGCACCTTTTTCTTCCACACTTTTCCCTTCCACATAACTTTCTATTAATGTGCCTTGATATAGCACTTTGGGAACATCTAACTTCTTTTGCAATTACTTTTTGAGGCTTTCCCTCCTTATGGAGGGTGTCAATGATAGTTTTCTGCACAACTGTCAGGTCAGCAGTCTTTCCCATGATTGTGATTCCTACTGAACCAGACTGAGAGACCATTTAAAGGTTCAGGAACCCTTTGCAGGTGTTATGGCTTAATTGGCTGATTAGAGTGGGACACTGAGCCTAGAATATTGAACCTTTTCACAATATTCTAATTTTCTGAGATTGTGGATTTGAGGTTTTCATGAGCTGTAAGCCATAATCACCACAATTATGCCGAATCATGGCTTGAATTATCTTGCTTTGCATGTAATGAGACTATCTCATATATTACTTTTACATTTTAAGTTACATTACTGAAATAAATGAATTTTTGCACGATATTCTAATTTTTTGAGTTTCACCTGTATGATGATTCTTGGTGGTGTACAACATTAAAAATAAACAATACAAACAATATAAATTTCTAGAAATCTCACCCGCCATTGTTGAGACAAGCATGATCAAACAAGCCACTTGACTGGTTCTTAATCAACCTGTGATCTCCAGGCCCACTGACAGAACCATGTCTTCAGGGCCTTACAGAAAAGTAATAAAGAAGGGATCAATCTTATTTCTGAAAGAATGATGTCCCAAAGGGTGGGAGCCACTACAGAGAAGGCCCTTTTTCCAGGTCCCATCCAGTGTACCTCCTTAACAGATAAGAACTGCAACATACCCTACCTACCCGCTCTGGTGGGCCATATGGATGTAATGAGAGAGATTGTCTTTTAATTCTTGACATGAAAAGATTGGTTATGTCAATTTCATTTTTGTAAAATCTTTCTGCAAGAATCCTTATTTCAATTAATCTTTGTTTACACCTTTACCAAAAAAAACCTTTGCATAGATATTTGCATACCTTTGTAATTATTTTATGTGGATTTGTATGTACCTCTACATATTTATTGCAAATATCCCAAAGGGGCTATTTCAAAAGGCAACTGGACTTTTCTTTTACTAAAAAAAAAAAAAAAAAGGCCAGTTGCCTTTTGAAAAAGCACCTTTGGGACAATCATGACCTGGATGTCTGAGACTCTCCATAGACGTGTATTGCAAATAACTTTCTATGTGGGAAATCGTATTTTACCATATACATTTAGGGCCATGTTTTTTGAGATGTGAATTACATTGCGTGAATTTTGGCATGGACATATCTTCTGGATTCTACATACTCAATATATCTCTGAACAGCACATATATTTAAACAAGGTGATCAGAGGTGATATTCAACAGGTTCTGACCAGTTCTGGAGAACTAGTAGCGGAAATTTTGAGTCGTTCGAGAGAATTGACGCCCACAGAACCAGTAGTAAAAGTTTTTGAATCCCACCACTGAAGGTGATGTTCCAAATTTGTTAAATTTCCTGATAGGCATATGTAGGCAGATACTACTTCTGCAATGAGGAAATGGTCCTAGGATTTGTAGCTGGAATATTTGAGCAATTTGAGCTTTGTGAAATGTTACATAAAATTACTTTAATCACACATGCAGACTTGGCTAATGCGCATATGGGAACTAAACTCTCTGATAGTTATTTAATAATGCCATGTTAGCTATATAATCTATAGCGTCACAAAAACGTTTTATATTTGGAGATACCAGTTTGTGTATGATGTATCATTATCAATTAATCGATAAATGTAGTCTTTGACTTACTGCCTCAATTGAGGCTCAAATTTTTGTGGCTAAGCGAGACAGTTAAGTGAATTTTGCTCCATTTTATGATCTCTCTTGCCACAATTGTTACGGGAATCTGGCTTCCCCCATTGACTTTGCTTGTCAGAAAGTTATAAAAAGGGATCACATGACCCCTGAACACTGCAATTGTCATAAATGTGAATCAGTTGCCAGTCATGTGACCATGGGGATTCTGCAACAGTTGTAAGTAGGAAAAAAATGGTCATAAGTGCCTTTTTTCAGTGCCATTGTAACTACTAAATGAACGGTTGTAAGCCAAAGATTTACCTGTAAAGAACTTCTCAGGGACAGACAATTGATTTATCCATCATTAATTGTAGATGACAATTCACTTAGAAAATGACATGCAGTATCAGATGCCAAGGGGCTTTGAAACAGGGGCTTTCAATGTGATGACCATGAAGCAAAGTCCCGAAGAGACGAATGAAATGCTAGGAATGGAGATCATTAAACACGAAGTATTTATGAAAAGACCTGAAAATAAATTTGAACCTGACCCTATCCTATTTGTAAGGACACAAATTGCACTGCTTTTACTACCCTCATCATCTGGACAGTAAAATGTAGAATATTGTGAAATGTCGAACCATTCTTACGCTTCCACATATCAAGATATTTTTAAGGTTATTAGATTTTAACTGATCCTCCCCACTTGCTCAGACAAACAAGGTTTCAAGCAACCTACCCTCTCAAAATGCTATCAAGACATTAATTCTAGAGAATTACAAATTGCAAGAAATTAATATCTAATGTTTGGTGAAGTTTCAATCTTGCATTATATAATTAGGGTAATGACATCATGTCACTAGGCTATTAATTAGGCACACTATTAGAAATTATTACTATTGTGAACAAAAAGACTTTTAAAGACTACTGGAAAAACCTTTTCCAACAATGAATTAAGGCATGTGCTGCATGGGAGCATAAACTGCACTCAGTTGAAAACATCTCTAGTTAATTACATTGGCCACCTGACACAAATTTTGATTGTTATTTCAAAGTGTTAATTGTTCTGCTCAGAATTGTATAATTTTAAAAAGATTATGCAAGGATACAAGCACAGACTCATATATTTCCGTTGCAAAAGATTTCCAGCAATGTTCCATAAAGGAACAATAGTTTCTCTTCACTCTGAACTTAGGGAGTTTTTTTTTCCGCTTGAGGGGATAAATCCACTCACATGCTCCTATTTCTAATAAGGTTTTAAAAAGTTTTATTTTTATTTTTCTCACTTACTTGCTTAGTAAGGGTTTCCAAATATAAAGGGATCTCTTTTTTCTTCTCTTTGTTGGAAACTAAGAGTTAGACATATATGAAATGAAAAATTAATAGTGGGTAGTTTGTTCTAATGCAGAGGACAGAGGGCATGACTTGAAGAAATGGAGAAAGAATTGCTACCAAAACAACTATCAGTCATAGTAAGAAGGACCAAGCAAATAAACTTGAGAAGCAGTTCCCTAGATCACGTGAAGCACATTTAGATTTACACCAGGGGTGTCCAACCTTTCACCTTCCCTGGGCCACATTAGAAGATGAAAATTTGGTTTGGGCCGCACATAAAATAAAATAACAGTAATGATACCTGATCATCCAAAAAAAAAACCATAGAAAACATAGTTAACATATTACATTTATTTGGAAATGAAGTTAGTGAGATGTTTTTATTATTTATTATTAATTATTTATTAAAAATTATTTATTTTTTATCACGGTTTATCATGGTTTATTTTCCAGCCAAATTTTGCGGGGGGTGGGGGTGGGTGGAAGAAAGCTCGCCCGCCTCGCGCCTACCTCTCCTCCTGCAAATGGCCCGGCTGGATGAGGCAGGACTGGAAGATAGAAGCAGTGGGGGTGGCGGCAGGGGCAAAGGCGGCAGCGACAGGGGGGCAGAAGCAGCAGCAGCGGTGGGGGCAGAAGCGGCGGCGGGGGCAGAAGCGGTGGCGGAGGCAGAAGTGGCAGCAGGGGCAGCGGCGGGGGCAGAAGCAGCAGCAGGGGCAGAAGCGGCAGTGCCGGCAGGGGCAGCAGCGGTGGCGGCAGTGGCAACAGCAGGAGGTGGTGCTCTGACAGCGCCCGCCTTTTCTGTTGCTGCTTGGCGTGGTGCTCGCCTCTCCCCCCCCTCGCACCTGCCTCTCCTCCTCCTCCTCCTCGCTGGCTCTGGCACGAAGGTTGGGGTGGGCACTGGGCCGCATTACAAGGCGACCTGGGCCGCATGCGGCCCGTGGGCCGCAGGTTGGACAAGGCTGATTTACACTATTCTGTTACTATAGTTGTCACAATAGAGAAGTATTGACCTACATGCATTGGCCTCTTAGTCTGATCTCCCCTGTAGGGCTGACATCTGATTTCAGAATAATCCACAGGAATTCTTCTGATATACCATATTTCAGTGGAACAAAACTTTAAAAAAGTGTTTTTCCATAGCCAACAATGGGAATTAGAAATAACTTCCTTGGTCTCTGATAATGTAGGACAGAAATAGTTGAAAGAAGTAAACACCACCTCTTATGGATGTATGAAGCTTCAGTTTGGAGGTCTGATTTGGTGATTTAAACAAATCTCTAAACAGAATTTAGAAATTGAATCTCCAGGTTGATTCAAATCATCAAATCACATAACTTTACTTTGTTTGGTCTGCATTTAAACAAGCACACAAACATTTAGAATCAGATCTGACTAGGAAATCTTATTAGCTTGCTCAATCAGTTGATTCAGACTCATAGTAGAAGATTGGAGTATAGCAATGAGAGAATTTAAAGAAATGACAAACCTGACCAACTTGGTCATGGAAAAAGATGACAAAAATATTTCGAAAAGACTGGAAGCCTAATATGAACATTTTGTGGAAAGAAGAAAAGACTGAATGGGTGATTTATGGCTATGGGGATTAAAAGGGTCAAAGAGGGAAGATAAAGAGTAAGATGGCAATTGCCCTAAAGAAAAAGAGCAGAAATCATAATTCCTTCCTTTTCTTATTTTTATATTATTTTGGGGAGTTTTATTGTATTGAATGTATGTATGTGTATGTATGTCTATAAATACAGATATTGAAAACTGCTATTGAAACATAACAATAGTTGCCACAATAACAATAATAACTTGATGTATTCATATATTTCTATTGGATTAAGTTAATTCCATATGGAAGAAACCAGCTTGGAAAGCTTAGAGGAAACAAAATAAATTGATTTGGAGATTCCATATTTCTGTCAGATTGGTTTATTCTCATAGATCTACCATCTACTTAAATTCTGAACTTGGGAAATACATTTTTATTTATTCATCACATTTTTATATCAACCATCTCAACTAAATAATTCTGAGAGATTTACAATAAAAAGATATTGTATGTACAAGCTTTAACAAGGTTAAAAGCAGAATTTAATGTTAGGGTTAAATATACAAAGTTAAATTTTTAAAAAATGGGAACAATGTAATTAGGATGAGATAAGTCCTCAGGTAACTTGGTCCTATGCCATGTAGGGCTTTGAAGGTGATAGCCAACACCTTGAATTGGACCCAGAAGCAAACTGAAGCCAATGAAGCTTGGTAGCAGAGGTGTTAAATGGGACTGTTCACGCCACCACATTCTGCACCAATTTCAGCATCCAGATGCTATTCAAAGGTAGTTCCATGTAGAGCACATTGCAATAGTCCATAAAGAAGATGCAGATGGTATGAGTGACTGAAAGAAGGGCTTGCCGATCCAGAAAAGAGCATAACTGGCACACAAGCCAAGTTAAACAAATGCCCTCCTAGCCATGACTGCCACCACTCAAATGCCTTTCGGTCAATAGATTCTGGATGTTATAATGCCGTTCTGTATTTTTAATTACTATTTTATGCAATGATAATGCAATAACACTTGTATAAAAATTGAATGCTGGTTGCATTTACGCAGAGCTTTTGAGGAAAAGAGATCATGCACATACACAAAGGGGTTTTTAAAGTACATTCATTCCATTTCCTTATTTAAATATTCAATCAATATTTCACCAAAGGGGATGAAAGAGTTTTAATTTTAGAATACCTTTTATTTCTAGAAAAATAGTTTAGGGAGTGCTATCTATTGCTTTATGTGCCCACAGAACAATTTCTGAAGCAGTTAATAATTTTCCTATTCTCTGATATGCCACAACAATATCATCGATCCCCAAACTCATTATATTTGTGGAAGAATTTCCAAACCATTTAGACCTATTCATGAGTTAGAAAAATCAACAGTTCTTTCTTTAAGACAAGGTTACAGCTGTACCTGATCTCCCTTCAGGGGATTAGTGCTGTTTACACAGCCACATCTTCCACACAAATGCCAGGCAATTCAAGAGGAAAATGATGGCTTTTGCACTTTGCCAAGTGGGAAATCATCATGCTAATTGATTGATTGTTTGATATTTATATTTGGCATTTTTATATCCTGCCTGAATCTAATCTGATAGAATCAAAAATGATATTACAGTCAAATGTTAAGTAGCCACACATTTCTAAAGAAAATGGCAAATACAAATTAATACAACAGTGTCAAATTATGCTAAAAAGTAAGAAACAACAACATTTGCAGATGCTTTTGAAAAGTCAGTTGTACAAGGAAAAACTTTCTGACGGTGAGAACAATCAACCAATGGCACAGCTTGCCCTCGGAAGTTGTGGGAGCGCCATCACTTGAGACTTTCAAGAAGAGATTGGACTGCCATTTGTCAGAAATGGGGTAGGGTCTCCTGCTTGGGCAGGGGGGTTGGACTAGATGACCTACAAGGTCCCTTCCAAATCTGATTTTCTGTATCTGTAAGGAACTGAATGACTGGTAGCAAAAAGCAAAAAAAAAAAACCAAACTGAAACTAAAACCCTACAGATCATTAAATGGCTAGATCCAATAAATTCCATTATGAACCCCTTGTTCATCCAGATCTTCAGAAAGTCTGTGCAGCATATCTGCACCCATTGAAGTGAGAGAATGGATTGGGCTTCTTACTAGAAAAGATTAGACAATGATTTGTCAGAAATGATGTAGGGTTTCCTGCTTGAGCAAGGAGTTGAACTAGAAGACCTCCAAGGTCCCTTTCAATTTTGTTATTCTGTTAGTGCAAGGGTCTTCAAACTTGGCAAATTTAAGACTTGTGGACTTCAACTCCCAGAATTCCTGAGCTAACATGACTGAAGGAGGAGTTTTGGGAGTTCAAGTCCACAAGTCTTAAAACTGTCAAGTTTGAAGACCCCTGTGTTAGTGGAAGAACTTCCAGTGCACCATTTTCTTCCAGAAGTTCTATGAAAACAAGAGCTGAAGAGCTAAAGAGCTGAAAAGCTTTATGGTTGCTGCAGTGGTGGGATTCAATTTTTTTTTATTACCGGTTCTGTGGGCATGGCTTGGTGGGCCTGGCAGGGGAAGGATACTGTAAAATCTCCACTCAGAAGTGGTATTTTCCAGTTCTCCGAACTACTCAAAATTTCTGCTACCGGTTCTCCAGAACTGGTCAGAACCTGCTGAATACCACTTCTGGGTTGCTGAGGTGGTGGACCTAAGGAGACAACTGTATTGGAGTGGGGTGGGGTGCGGAGATGATGGTCAAACAAATCAAAAGCATATCAAAAAGAAGCTAGGTTATGATTGGCTTGACTTTTTGAACCTGTGTGGAAGACCCTAGCTTGGTGTACAACACTACCTACAATACCAGCAGAAATTTCTTTTTTAAAGCTGTTGTCCCAGCCTCTCAAGATTAAGCCACGTTACCATAACACATTCCAGGAACATTTTCAGATGATGGATCATTTAAACTATTATATGTATCACAAGCCATGGAAAGTACCTAAGAACCCCTCCATAATGTTTCCACTTACACACCTGTTCATAGGGAGCTCAATACCACCTAATAATTCATCATTTCCTTCTCTTGCCAGTTTTACTTCTGACCAGAAGTATCTCTGCAACAGACATTCTTAACAGAGAAGAAATGCAAAACTTGCAAAATGGGATCTACTTCCAGCCTTGGTGTTACTGAGGTCAACTGCTTCTCTCCACACACCTCTGAAACCCCACTATGAATACAAAGGCTAGAATAGAATGTACACACCTCCATTCATTTCTTCAGCATACAAAAATCTAAATGTCTAATATGAAATATTTTGGGGTTAGAGAAGCCACATGGAATGCAAAGGGTGCAGGTATTGTAGAACACAAGTAATCTCTGTGCAGCTTTATTTATATTAGCTCACATGCATCCTGTTATTATAGGAGAAAACGTTAAAGCTTTGTGATGGTAAACTGATGTTTCACTCTGGATCTCCTCTCTCAGAAAAGGGAATGACTATCACTGATGTTCATGTTTGGTCCAGTAACCCATGAGTTCTAATATTGCCTCAAGCATGAAAGCTAGCTGGGTGACCTTGGGCCAATCTCTCTCTCTCTCTCTCTCTCAGCCCAACCCACCTCACAGGACTGTTGTTATGAGGAAAATAGGAGGAGGTGAAAGGATTAGCTAACTTTGCCACCTTAAGTTGCAGTATTTATGAAAAATAAAGGTGGGGAAATAAATACATGCTCTATCCTTGATCCAAACCTTAGGCCCAGATCTAGCCACCATCAACAGGAATAAGTAATTGGGTCTATCAAGCTCTTCAATCTTTTGTCATCAGTGTAACTGTTGTAGAGCGGCGGAGATACGAGGCTGAGCCAGAGCGAACGTTTTAAAAGGCTTTATTGTTCTGAATAAAGGGTTGCCACGTCTGCCAGGCTAACTCGGCAGATTAGCTGGCGGCAACAACTGATACCGTTTGACAGCTCCCTTTTATAGCCGGCTGTCAAACGGTATCAGCCAATGGGAGCGGTCGGCGCTCCCGCTCGAACAGCGGACCTGGTTGGGAACTCCAACCAGTCCTATAGACACAACATTCCTTTCCCCCGGCCAGGAGCATGCGTAGTCCTGCAAATAGGCCGGTCGTCTGCGATGGCGGCAGGATCGCCGAAGTCCAGGCAAGCTGCTGGCTGGAACAAAGTCCTTGGCTCCGGGGAGCGTCTCGGAGGCTGTTGGCAAGTGGGCTCGGCCGGTGAGGTCCTTCTGCGGATCTGGTAAGCCTCCCCATTCGGTTTGTCTTTGGCGCGTCGTTCGGCCGGGGCGGTAGACCGGCTCGCTTAGTTGAGAGTTCGGAGTCCTTTGCCGGTAGATCGGGCCCGGTTGGGAGTGCTCAGTGTCTCTTGAGTTGCTCGGGGCCTTCAGGGAGCGTTCGGCGTTGGCTGGGTAGACCAGGCCCTGCAGGGAGCTCTCGTCGTCGGCGAGGTAGATCGGGTCCTGCAGGGAACTCTTGGCTTGGTAGACTGGGTCCTGCAGGGAGATCTCATCGGCGAGATAGATCGGGTCCTGCAGGGAACTCTTGGCTTGGTAGACCGGGTCCTGCAGGGAGCCTTTGGTGCTGGATGGCTGGGCTGAGTAGATCGGTCCCTTGGTGGTTGCTGGGCAGGCTGGATCACCGGCGTTTGCTGGGTAGGTCGGGTCGCTTGGTTGGTTGTGGGAGCCATCAGCTGTGCCTCTCCACCGCCTCCTCAGTTGGTCCACGTGCCTGCGCCACAGGCGTCCGTCTTCCAGGAGGACTCTGTAGGATCTTGGCCCTGCAACTGACACAACCTGTCCAGGTACCCACAGAGGGTCCCCTGCATAATTCCTGGCGTAAACCAGGTCATGCAGGGCAAAGTTCCTGACCATACTGTTGGATCCTATAGGGGTATCTGGGCAGTAATGGGGGTGTAGCCTGTCCAGGGTGGTCCTAAGGCGTCTCCCCATTAAAAGTTCTGCAGGAGATTTGTTTGTAGTGGTGCATGGGGTCATATGTTGGCTCAGAAGGTAACGGGACAGCTTGGAGTGCCAGTTTTCCTGGCCAAATCTAGCAAGTGCCTCCTTTACTGACCTGACTGCCCTTTCAGCCATCCCGTTGCTAGCTGGGTGAAAAGGGGCTGTGAGGATGTGTCTGATACCTAAGTTGGCAACGTACATACTAAACTCACAAGATGTGAACTGGGGGCCATTGTCAGACACCAGTGTGTCAGGGAGCCCATGGGTAACAAACAAACGGATTAGAGCCTTAACAATTGCTTGGGTGGTTGTTGAAGGTAGTAGGGCCAAGTCTATCCATTTGGAATATGAGTCTACTAAAACCAAGAAGGTCCTTCCATGTACTGGTCCAGCCAGGTCGATGTGCAGGCGAGACCAAGGTCCCCCAGCACTTTCCCACCTGGTAGGAGTGGCTGCTGGTGGTGCAGGCCTGGTTGATTGGCAAGGTTGGCACGAGCTTACCCAGCTGGTGATCTGGGGATCCATGCCTGGCCACCAAACGTAGCTGCGGGCCAGGGCCTTCATCCTTACAATGCCCGGGTGGCCCTCGTGAAGGACCTTTAGGATGGGTACACGGAGAGTGGCTGGGATGACCACCCTTGTCCCCCACAATAGACAACCCTGTAGGTTTGACAATTCTTGCTTGCGTATTTTGAAAGGAGTGAAGTCAGGAGTGCATTGTGCTTCCGGCCACCCCCTTCCCACCCAGTCCAGAACCTGGGCAATTACCCTGTCTTTTTTTGAGTGCGATGCAATGTCCTCAGCTGTAACAGGCAGTTTAAGTTCATTTACTTCAAAAATGGCATGAATGGGTGCTGGGTCTTCGACTGGAACTGGCAGGGGGCAGCGACTAAGGGCATCTGCATGACTTAAGTTTTTTCCAGGGCGATGTACTAATTTAAATGAGTAAGCAGCCAGGAACAAGGTCCACCTGGTCATCCTAGGTGAAAGGACCTGTGGGGTTTGCTTGTCCCCTGACAAAAGCCCCAGGAGTGGTTTATGGTCAGTTATGAGTTCAAAGTGGTGCCCAAATAAAAATTCATGAAACTTTTTTACTGCAGCTACTGCAGCCAGGGCCTCCTTATCTATTTGGCTGTAGTTTCTTTCTGCAGCAGAGAAAGTCCTAGAGAAGAAGGCAATTGGTGCCTCAGAACCATTTGGGAGCCTGTGGCTTAGAACTGCCCCAATACCAAAGGGTGATGCATCAGCATCCAGGACCAGGGGGAGTTGTTGATTAAATTGGATTAAAACTGCATCAGATGTAAGTAAGGATTTGACTGACTTGAAAGCGTGGGTTTCCCTGGGTCCCCAGTGCCAGGGGGATTCTTTGTCTAATAGTCTGTGTAAGGGCTCTGCAACGGATGCTTTATGAGGAAGAAATGAAGCGTAAAAGTTCAATAGCCCCAGGAAGGCTTGGAGCTCCGTCTTGTTGGTTGGTGTGGGTGCCTCGTGGATAGCCCTTACTTTGGATTCAATTGGGTGAATGCCAGAGGCATCAATCCTATACCCCAGAAAGTCCACTTGCTTAGTGGCGATGGTGCATTTCTCCCTTTTGAGTTTGAGGCCATGCTGCCTGAACCTGTCTAGGACTGCTCTGACCCTTTGTATGAGTTGAGATCTGTTAACTGCTGAAACTAAAATGTCATCGAAGTAAGGGACAACCCCTGGGAGGCCTTGGAGAATCCTTTCCATGAGGGACTGGAAAATACCTGGGGCTACACTCACGCCAAATTGGAGGCGTTTGCACTTGAATGCCCCCCTATGAGTGACTATGGTTTGTAGCTCAGCTGTGTGATCATCAACAGGGAACTGTTGGTATGCCTGGGACATATCTAATTTGGCAAAGATGGTGCCGGGTTCGAAAGTGTGTAATAGATGTTGGATAACAGGGACAGGGTATGCGCTGACCTGCAGATAACGATTGAGGGTGGTCTTGTAGTCAGCGCAGATTCTCACGCTGCCATCTTTCTTGAGTGGGGTGACTATGGGGGTCTCCCATTTGGCAAAATCAGTTGGCTCCAACACCCCTTGTTCCAGTAACTTATCTAATTCTAAATCTAACTTTGGACGGATGGCGAAGGGCACTCTGCACGGCTTGAGGCGAAGGGGAATAGCCTGGGGGTCCACAGTGAAGGAGATGGGGGTGCCAGAATAGCAGCCCAACTCATTGCTAAAAACATCAGAATAGTCTGTGAATAGGGTGTCTACTTCAGAGGTTGAGACAGCATGGATTCCAGTTATGCTAAGGCCGAGAGAAGGGAACCAATCTAGTCCCAACAGACTGGGGAGGGCACCATTAAAAACCACCAAAGGCAAATGGCCTTTAAACCCTTGGAACTGAACTAAAAACTTGCCTTTCCCGAGGACAGGGATGTTCTTGCCCTGGTAGTCCCGCAGGGTCAGGTGGCATTTCTGCAGCTTCTTTTTTGAAAGTCTGGGGTGAATCTTCTTCAGGGTCTCCCAGGAGATGATTGAAAGTGCAGATCCCATGTCCACCTCCATTCTGCAAGGCTTACCTTCTAAGAAAACAAAAATACTTATTTTGTTAGAAGTCTTGGAAGTGTGGTCTGCGTGGTAGCAAGTATAGCAGTCTTCCACTTGCCTTTGGAAATTAGGAGTAGGTTGAGGTCTCTGCGGGAAGGTTGCCCTGCTTGGCAGATTCTAGCTAGGTGGCCTTTCTTCTGACAGTTTAGACAAATGGCATTCCTGAACCTGCAGGATGCTCTAGGGTGGGAACCCCCACAGCCCAGGCAAATGGGAGGTTGCTTGGGGGTGAAGTTGTTTCTTTGCCCTGCTCCTTCCTGAGAGGGCTTTTGTTGCCTAAGGCGGTTAATGTCTGTTGTGCCTATGGGGTCTTCTTCAAGGGAAACTTCCTCTGAGTGAATAGTGGAGCTGCTAGGTCTGATAGGAGTTCCTTGAATCTCAGCTGCTGATTGGGCAGAGAGCTCAGCAGCTTGGGCTTCTTCTATAGCTAAGGCTAGGGTTAAGTCTTTTTTGGCTAGTAAGCGTCTTTGAAGCCTAAGGTCCCTAACCCCACAGACAATCTGGTCTAACAGCATGTCTTCTAGGTAGTCTCTGAACCCACACTGTAAGGCAGCTGACCTCAGAGCTGCCATATGCTCACTAATTGACTCCCCCTCAGCCTGCCTTCTAGTTCTGAAGGCATGCCTCCTAGCTATCTGTGAGGGTTTAGGTGAGTAGTGATTGGAAAGAATCTCTTGGAGCTCTTCCCAAGGGATGTTCCTGACAGAGCGAGGGGCAACTAGTGCTGTAGCGGTGTCAAAAACCGCAGCCCCACAGTAACTGAGGAAGAAGGATTTTTTCCTATGCTCAGCAGCGTCTGTTAGATCGATAGCGTCGAGGAAGTAGATGAACCGGTTTTTGTATGACTCCCACGTTTCTTCGGCTGGCTTGAAGGGTGGGAATGTTGGGTTGGTGTTCATCTTGAGTGCCTGTCACCTCAGCTGCGGTGGCTTCGAAAATCGCGCTCTTAGAAGAGCGTTTTGCGGCTGCGCCTGTCAGGTGGCGTCTGTCTCCTCGGCTGAGGAAGCTTTAAATTTCGCACTCTTGGTGAGCGCCGGCGGCTGCGGCTTCAGCGCCCGGTGGCTTCGCTCTTTTTCGGTGACCAGCTCTTCGGATCGGACGTCTGGTAGCCTCTTATAGCATCCCGCCCTCGTCGCCAGTGTTGTAGAGCGGCGGAGATACGAGGCTGAGCCAGGGCGAACGTTTTAAAAGGCTTTATTCTTCTGAATAAAGGGTTGCCGCGTCTGCCAGGCTAACTCGGCAGATCAGCTGGCGGCAACAGCTGATACCGTTTGACAGCTCCCTTTTATAGCCAGCTGTCAAATGGTATCAGCCAATGGGAGCGGTCGGCGCTCCCGCTCGAACAGCGGACCTGGTTGGGAACTCCAACCAGTCCTATAGACACAACAGTAACTATTTCCAAAGCTTCCCCTAGCTTTTAAAAATAAAAAAATGTATATTTTATTACAGGAATGAAAAATTTTCTTCCAGCTGAAGACTACCTTTTTTTGTAATGATTTCGCTCCAAGTTTGGGATTGCAAACTTCAGACCTAGCCATGTCCTCGGAGTTCCTTTCAGCAGATAAGAACGAGATGGCAGCAGGGAGTGGTTCTTTCTTTGTTGTCACCTATTGGTTGCCCAAATATTTTCAACCCTGATCTGGTAGTCCTAATTTTGAAGAAGCAATTGAGCAGGAAAAAGGGGTGACTTAAACAAGAAAAAAAATGGTCTGATTTTCATGGTATTGGGGCACTTCTAACAAACAGCTTTAAAAAAAAAAGAACAACAATTTTGATCTATCCGTTTCAAGGGGGCTCTAAGCTTCTGGGAATGTCATAAATATTGTAGAAATATTTTAAGCTGGGTGCTTAACCAAATCCTGGTGATCATGAAGTTTGGTTTCTAGAAAAAAGAGTGAGGCCCCACTCTATACACCAAGGATAGGTCACATATTACATATAGGCTGAGAATTCCTTGCTTGGTCACTACTAAATTTCTTGCTTCAGATATGTTTAATATATTTATTTTTTCAGAAGGAAGGAAGGAAGGAAGGAAGGAAGGAAGACTCCAGGGACTGGTATCTAAATTTTCAAGAAACTCCAGTCATAGGCCTTATTCTAAAGCAGAAATGGGGGGGAGGGCTGGGGTTACAACCAAGTGTTCACAATACCCCCCCCCCCCAAAGTACCAAAACAAAACAAAAAGTACCAAAGGAAGTTGAATATCTCCTGGGAGGGCAAGGAAAGGTGAAGAAAATACTCCAGTCAGCTTGTTTTTTGGTAGCCGGGGCAGTATGGCAGCCATCTGAGGCCCAGGCATAAACTACCTGTTTATTGTTACTATGGAGCATCAGCAATTTAAATTTGCCTAACAGGCCACTTATTATTAACCCTTGCTGTACTCTACCCATTTCGACTGCTTAAGAGTAAATTCCTCCATCTTTTCATCTCTTTTATTTTTGACAGCAGTGTGGTTATAACAGATGCAACCGGCAGGTTATCTCCTCTACTTTGGAGGTAGCAGAATGGATGAGATCTCCAATTCACCCTCTCCCCTTTCCATCAGGTCTGATGACCGAATTCATGTAGAAGAAGAATTTTGCACTTTTATCCAGGAAACCGGCCAGAAAAGACAACAGTATATATCGATTGAGCAAACTTGCTCTAAGTTATTACACCTTCTGAGTAATCAATTCTGCAGCGCCCAGAGTTCTTAAACAGAAAGATGCAGCCATAACTCTTAATATTCTCCCACAACATCGCTGCAGAACCAGTGTTACATTATCTGTCTTGTAAAATATCTAGGATCATGCAGCTGAAGTGCTAGCCATGTTCCAAGACAGAGACATTGCTCACAGTTCAAAGCAGAAAGCAAAAGGCAGACAGATTCAGCAGTACTACAAACAAAACAGATCTGCTTTAAGAGGTTGATTACTTCTTCCACTACTAATACACACAATCTGAGCTGTCTTTGTTAACTTTGGTGGGATGAAAGTTTTTGGAGAGGTAACTGTGTTACCTCTCAGTGTCACAATTGAATGCTAAACATATGTCAAGCTTTATTTAAAAGGCTCACTTTTTCTTTTTCTTCTAGTCCTTCTTTTAAATTCCATATATTTCTTTTCATCTTTTAACCATTGGCTTCAAACAGTAAAACAGAAACCAGTAGAGATGATCCAAGGTTTGGGGTATAATATGTGTATCAGGGTTCCAAGTAATAAATCCATTGCAAGCAAAATTCAGAGGCAATTGAATTCTTCAGATATTACTTCTATTGGAAATATAATATTGGCACATATCTGGTGAAAACCGACTCTGAAAACTCCTGCAGTTTTCACCATATTAAAGGTAAAAGGTTTTCCACTTTCTCAAACAAACAGTGACATGATCTAATCGCCATGCTGTCCAACAACTGGATGTCATCACTCCGCCTCCTTCCGACCAGGTGTGAGAATGTCCTTGGTTCCCAAGAGAAAGTATTTTGTTTTGGCTACAAAAATCCCATTATCTCAAATCCCCGCTCCCTGAACCTCAGCTCCAGTTTGGCAACACTGAAGCGGCCAAAATGGCTTTAGTAAGGCCAACTTCAGAGTTGACAGTGTGTTGTATTAAAAGATACGTCCTTATGCTTTATGTTTAGGAGGCATATGATAGGAATGGGGAACCTATGTGCCACAGCTCCCTCTGGGGCTTGTGGGAGAAAAATTTCCAACAGCCTTCACCAATGATTTTATTTATTTTCTATTTTATTTTACTGAAGGCAGCAAACATATTCAACACATCTTCCTCCTCCTATTTTCCCCACAACAACAACCCTGTGAGGTGGGTTGAACTGAGAGAGAGTCACCCAGCTGGCTTTTATGGCTAAAACAGAACTAAAACTCACAATCTCTAGAGGTCTGACCTCTAACTCTGTGAACCTGGGTGGAAGAGTTGAAATAAATCTAACTGCCAAGAGATTACCACGGCTAATGTTAGCCATTTTCTGTGCACATGAAGACAATTCATCAATAATTTTTACTACATGTAGTCTTTGTTTAGCATCCAGCAATTCAGTCATTAAGTGAAGCAGTCATTAAGGGAAACTATTACTTTATTTATAATCTGACTCAGAGTTTCTTTGCTTTACAGACCTGTGAAGGTCATAAATGTAAGGATTGGTTGTAAAGTTACTTTGTCATTACCATCATAACTATGAATGGTCACTATCAAGAATTAGCTGTATTGCCTACTCTGGAAGTTAGCTTTCCTGGAAGAATGCTATAAAAGAGGCTTGTTCCTGTTTGTTATTAACAGTGAGGAACTCCACAATAACAAATTATTAACAGTAGATCCCTAATGCAAACATGAAGCTAAGCAGGTTATCGGTCTTTAGCATAGCAACCATAGCAAGGAACCATCAGGGAACTGACATTGTTAACAATTCCAGCCAGAAGTTCCATGGGCAACACCTTTGAAACATACTCTGAAGAATGTGTGTGCTAAAGCCTGTAATATTATTTTCCATATTTATTTCTGCCTGCAGACCTAATGTAAGGAGTTCTTTGCAGCTAGCGCCTAGTAAAAATACTGTATGTACATACACACAAGTTAATAATTGCTATTTCATTTAATCCTGTTCGATTCTCAGATGCGGCCTGGACAAATCCCTGCAGTTTTCTTGGCAAGGTTTTCCTAGGAGAAAGTGATTAGTCCAAGATCACTCAGCTGATTTTATGTCTAAAGTGGGACTAGAACTCACTGTCCCTTGATTTCTAGAATAACACTTTCACCACTAATCAAACTGGTTCTCTAAAACCCACAGTCTTCCAGTTTCTAACCTGGTGCCTTAACCACTACACCAGATTAGCTCTCTGCTGTTTCTTTAACCCTGACCAATTGGTTTAATATAAAACAGGGGTATCAAACTTGATTTCATGAGGGTTGTATTTGACCTCAGAGGGCTGGAGTGGGCATAGCCAGCTTGATGTCGATGTATATCAGGGGCACCTGTGGTGGCCCAAGCACTCTGCCAGCGAAAACGGGCTCCCATTTTCCAGCCGCGACGGTCTCCTGCAACCCTCTGCCAGCAAAAACGGAGCTTGGGAAGGCTGCACGCGGCCCTCTTTGCTGACAGAGGCACTACAGGCTGTCCTTCGCTGTTTCTAGTGCGGCCCCGTGGGCCAGATCTAAGCACCGCATAGGCTGAATACGGCCCACGGGCCTTGAATTTGACACTCCTGATAAAAACCCATTTGATTTCATCTATCCAAAACACTGTTTGGTTCAGTACATTGTGCGAATTCTGCCCAAAGCTAATATTTTCTCCCTGGTTTTCTTTAATGCAATATACTTATCACATTTTCCTCCATCTGCCTTGCGAACATAAATGTCTTCGCCTGGGTAGAGCAGTGCCAGTTCCAATCAATGTTATCCAAACCAGTTCACACAGATCATACAGGAGAGGATCAGTCAGGTATGATGGCAGATCAACACAGAAAATTGAGTTATCCCCTCTCCCTTCACTGTCATAAAAAGATATTCTGTAAAGGCACACCTGTTTATTCAGGAAGCCACTGAAGTGGGTCCGTAGTTTCGCTAGGCTGAATGACAAAACTGAAGATCTACACAGCCCGGCAGTATCTGCCTGCCCACCATGAAATTCTTAAATGTGAGAAGACTACAGCTGGCCCTCAACATACAACAGTTCGTTTAGTGGCTCTTCAAAGTGACAACGCACTGAAAAAAAGGTAACTTGGGACCAGTTTTCACTGTTGTAGCATTCCCACAGTCATGTGATCAAAATACAGATGCTTGGCAGGTGACTCATATTTATGATGGTTGTAGCGTCTCAAGGGATCACTTTTTGCGACCTTCTGGCGAGCAGAGTCAATGGGCAAGCCAGATTCACTTAACAACAGTTTGACTAATTTAACTACAACAGTGATTCACTTGACAATTGTGTCAAGAAAGGTCTTAAAATGGGGCAAATTTACTTGATAAATGTTTCACATAGCAACAGAAATGTTGGGCTCGGGTTGTGGTCATAAGTCAAGGATTACCTGAATTAGAGGAGAGAAAAGGTGGGGGAAGGTGATAATTCAACTTCACAAATATGATTGCTTTTAATACACAGGTGCAGTAAAGTGCAGTAAACATTCAAGGTCCTCTGGACATATGAATCTATCCAATTTCCTTTCTCCAACATTAGCTTCAATAAGAACATCTGCTTCCCATTTATGATTAAACTAAAAAGCCTAACATTTTATCCCAAAAGCAATTCTTCATCCTCCTTATTTCCAGATAAATGCACATTTGCAAATCTTACTGAAGTTAATAAGGTACAGAGCAATATAGAACATATTAAATGATTTTGCCTGTTTTCTGTGGTCGCCTGGGGTCTCTGGAATACCTGTCCTCCATCCTTAAAGCTTTGCTTCTTTTCAAGAAAGTTCTCAACATCTGGATTTTCAGACAGCTAGTGGTCAAAGTGATTTGTGTTCCCCCCAGTGGAGGATGAAGGGATGGTACTTACTGGTAAGTACTGTATATTTTTTCCTTAAAACCTGGTATTTGTGTGTTTGTGTTTGTGGGGGGGGGAGGGAGAGACACAGACAGACAGACAGACAGACAGAGATGTGGATCATCCAAGGTGTTCTATACAACGTATCCAGCAATACAGTTATGAGTCACTTCTGCCTTCTTCCACAATGCTTTTGACTTTCCTGTGCACACTCTAGTCTTGACATGATCTGATCAAAGACCAGAAATATCCAAACTTACTTCCTTTTTGGGAGATCAGTCACGGATGGTTGCCTACTGCCACTTGTCTACTGTCCCATGACACTTTGCAAATGTTCTAGGGTCTTTGACGTTGCTTTCAAACAATCTTTTCAGTTTCCCCCGATGCTCCAGTGTGTTGCAGCTACAAACAAAATACCTGTCTCCTGCAAGCGGGAGGGAGAGAGAGAGAAAAAAATCACCACCAACAGACAGTTGACATGTGTTCCCTTAGGCACATTTCATTAAATATATATTTTATTTACAAATGTCATGCTCAATGATAGCTAATACATTTCCTAGGATGCTTCCTGTGGTTTATGGTGATTAAAGGCAGGAAGCCAAGAGAGGGTTGTGAAGGGGAGGACAAAGGTTTATTATAATAGATGGTGGTGCTATAAACACCACCAAGCTCTCTCCGAATAGCTTGAAAATCGACATGAGCCAATGCCCTGAAAACCCTTGCATTTTATTAGCACTGTTGTTGCTTTAATAAGAAAGCATTTACTTCTAGGATGAAGAACAGTTCTGTGACAAATGATACTACTTTGCATTCCAGATGCTGCTTTAACATCTGTTTTTCCTGGAAGTCCTCACTTAAAATATTGGGATAGAAGCAAAGAGAGACAGACTTTTTTATTGGAAGCTTTCCCATTCCAGTTTCTCTTGACTCCCTCCAGAACCTCAGAAAGCAAGCAAGCAAGCAGGACAATTACTGCTGAGGGAAATAGTTCAGGAATGAAGCCAAATTAGCTCTCCAGGGAAGTTTCTGGGATGTATTTGCTGCAATTTTGCTAAGCCGTGGTTTAACCATAACGGATTGATCAAGGTGAAAACAAATGTAATTCATTTCATGTTAGTTAAAATGTTATGAAGTTGGCTAAATACCATTAATGTTTAGAGCCGTGGTAATGCAGTGGCAGTACATTGCAGGCTAACTCTGCCCACAGCCAGCAGTTCAAGCCCTACCACTTCACGGTTGACTCAGCTTTCATCCTTCTGAGGTGGGTAAAATGAGGGCTTGAATTTTGGGGGGTGTACAAAGTTTTCACCCACCCCTCTCCTAGAAGAATGAAATATTTTGGGAAATATTAAAAAAGGCAGAGTATTATATTTCCCTAAAGGAGAAACATGCTCTTGGAGAGCAGCCCCCACCTTTCTTAAAAGCCCCAGCAGGACTGGGCCATTCTATCTACAAGACAAAAGACCTTCAGCCTTAGGGTGATGGGATTAGCCCTCACTCAAGATCCAAAGCAGGACAAAACCATTAAGACACAATAGGAATTGCCCATAGAAGTCAAGCCTCTTCATTCCATCATCACCCTCCAAGTTTCAACCAAACCTGGGAGCTCAGACAAAATTAGCTATGACCTCTGCATAGCCCCATGGGAGTCTGACTACCAATCTTTCTTGCACAGGAACAGGAAGTTCAAGGGCAAGGTCCAAGAGAAAGTATAAATACCGCTCGCTCACAAGTCCATGTGGTCAGCTGCACCAGAACCATGTGCTTGGTGGTTCTGCTCCATTAAACCATCTTTCCAATCAGCCTCCATGTTTCCAATGTCTTTCTCACTGCTTAGAACTGAACAAGATGGATATTTCTTCAAATGAGGCAAAATTGTTGAGATAATTCCCCGTTAGGAGAATGAGCGCATACAGGGAGATGTATAGAGAGTAGTGTTTGAATAATACACACACAGCACACAGATACACTATACAGTAAATGTAGGTTTTTACTTCCAGAAATGTTTAAGCAAAGTTCAGACAAGCAGTCCAAAGTCATTCACAGGTAAAAATCAGTCAGTTTTCAGTCCAGGGATAATGCAATAACAAAGTCCAGTGTCAAAAACAGTTCAGTAACAGACTTACATCAAATCCAGGAATATCAGTCAATTAGGAAGAAGGGCAAAACTCTCCAACAGAAGGAAAAACAGAGACTCACTCACTTCACTGAGACTCTTCTGAGACTAAGACTAAAAACTAAACAACCCAGGTTTCTGGCTCCTTCTTATGGCCGTTTGAGTAACCATACCCAACTGCAGTTTTTAGCATGCTCTTAAAGAGACAGTATTAAAATGTCTATCCTGGTTTATATATTTCCATCCCAAATAGCTGTTAGGTTACTTACATTCCTAACAAAAATGCTGACATTGTAAACAGCTCAGAGAATGCTGTAAACGTAAAGCACTATAAAATAGTATATAAGTCTAAGGACTATTGTTATTTAAAAGGCTGAATCATGGCAACTGGACCAAAATGTATTAATCTGAGACATTTCATTGAGTCTCCTTTGAAATTTTGTAATAAATTTTGGGAAGAAACCCTGAAGTTGGTGTGGCAACAGTTGGTACATTCCAATGACTCTCTGACTTTCTGCCTAACTATTTCTTTATTTTGATTGATAAAATTGCTTGGATGATCCATGCAACATCTCAGATTAATAAATTTTGGTCCAGTTGCCATGATTCAACTTTTTAGATACCTTTGCCCTGGATGACTGCGTCTTCTTTGAAAATCCATTGCTATTAATGCGATTATTCTTTATATAATTCATAATTTTTCCCTTTTGCCACATTCAAAATCACAATACAGCATCAACTTTGAGAACTTAGTGGCTAAACCCCCAATGTTTTAGAGGGAATTTTCCAAACTCATGGATTACAAACCCCAGTAATTAGGCTTGTATATCAGTTGCTAAACCAAAGCCAAGCAAATCATAGTAATTAGAATCATCAGTTTGCTCAGTCCACATTCAAATACAAATAGTTCCTACCAACTAATGAAAGTATGGAGGGCAAAACTCACATGCCCTTGAACATTTGCAGGAAAACCATATTATACAAGTTCATGGGGTTATCTGTGTTATTTGAGGAAGAGAGCTTGTTATAAATATAGCATCATTTCCCTTCCTACTAAGTATGTGAAAGATATATCTCTTCTTTCCAGAGGAAGAAAATGGTTGTAAACCCCTCATCTATCCACTAGTATTCAATAATCTATATGCAGTTAATCATTCCATCTTTGGAGTGTTAACCCAGTTTTTGTTGCAAGGAAATATTTCCCCCTGGTTAGTCTTCATTTACCTCAAGCTGAATTTATCAGGGGCAAAAAAATAGACAAAAATGGTTTGGAATTGAGTTGCTTGCAATCCCAGAGTGACTTTCTGTCTTGGCCTTCTGCTTACCTTTTCACAGAGGTGTCCCAGGAATTTCATCAGCCATCTTGAAAAAATTGTTTTCAGGCAGCACAAGGTCTCATCCTCCACTTCTAGGTATTTCAATAGAATTGTATAATTTAATCTAAATTGGTGTAAAGGATCAGAGAGATGACCTAACAACAGAGGAACCATTAAGGGAGGTGAAACAGCAGCTCAGCCCTGGGAAAATGCGAAACAAGCTGAAAATACAGGTGGTCCTTGACTTACAACCACAATCAAGCCCAAAATTTATGTTGCTATGTGAGACATTTGCCTCATTTTACGACCTTTCTTGCCACAGTTGTTAAGTGAATCTGGTTTCCCCATTGACCTTGCTTGTCAGAAGGTCCCAAAAGGTTATCACATCACCCCAGGACACGGCAACTGTCATAAATGTGAGTCGGTTGTCAAGAATACAAATGTTAATCATGTGGCCATGGGGATGCTACAATGGTTATAAGTGTGAAAAATGGTTGTAAGTTACTTTTTTCGATGCCATTGTAACTTTGAACAGTCACTAAGTGAAATGTTGTAAGTCGTGGCCTACCTGTAACAACATTGTAATTCTGTTTGGCCTAAGGTGGTGCAAAAGAAACTTTGACAGACTTTCGAGATCATGCCATAATACCCTACACAAATAAAGTAGCATTCCTGTAATCCCTGCAGTGTCTTTTTCCTGACCTTATGTACATCAAAAGTCTGACAACAATCTTGAGTTTCCATTTCAGCTCCCTTAACAGCTCTTGCTTTCAAAGGTCAGTTTTACATTCCTTTAAAACTGGAGACTTTTGCCTTAAAAAAAGAAAATATGTTCTCTTTTAACTCAGAGAACATGTGGACTACCAGATGTGGTTTTTTGGCTCCAACTCCAGAGATAGTCAGCACAGCTGATAAGGGATCATGAGAGTTACAAATCAATGACATTTTCAGGGTCATATGATATCTTTCCCACCCAGGCCTTATAAAAAGAATTTACTTTAGTAGGCTCTTTATATGATTCCCCATAGAGTTCATGACAGAAGCAAAATCTTCAGTGCTTGCCTGGCCATCTTGTGATATCCAGTTACCTCTTGTCATATGTTACACATCAAGCCTCAGGAAGCAGAAATGTCTACCTGGATTATGTATCCTGCAGTGCATAGAGATCTACATTGGTATCTACAAGCTTATTTTTTCAGAGGAGCACAATTTATCACTGCTGCAGAAAGAGCCAGTGTAGTCTAGTGGTTAAGGCACCAAGGCTAAAAAGCAGGGGACTGTGAGTTCTAGTCCCACCTTAGCCATGAAAGCTAACTGGGTGGCATTGAGCTGGTCATTGTCTCTCAGCATAATTCCCCTTACAGGGTTATCATTATGGCGAAATAGAAGGAGGAAGTAATATCAGGTATGTTTGCCACCTTGAGTTGTGTATAAAAATAATAACAATAAAGACAGGAAATAAAATAAAATATTAAAATAAAATATTAAAAAATATTAAAATAAAACAATAATAATATTAAAATAAAATATTAAAATAATAATAATAAAATAATAACAAAATAAAATAATAAAGTAAAATAAAATATTGTTTGTAGCGAAACTGAGCACAGTTACTATAAGGGACTAAATTAAGAACATAGAATAGCACAAAGGATTCAAACAAAACTTCTTAGAAGTATCTTCCAAATTACTAGCTGTATTCCAAATGTAGTATTGTACTTTAACAGCAATCAGGATTCAGTACACTTGAATCTAATCTATGGATAAATAAGTTTATTTACTGGTTAAAAGTACACCAGAAACCTAGTGGATTGACCATCTAATTTTGGCAGACAACTACAAATTTATCTGGGAAATTGTGATCCAAAAGAAACTGAGCTTCTCCAGGGATGCTATTTTAACCTTAAAGTCAGATCAATCTAGAGCAGGCCGGATTGGATGCATCACACACTGGCCATGCCCATTCCGATTTTAGTGAAGTGGGGGAAAGTTGCAATATATCTTGTGACGACAATGTGTTGTCACAAGTTTGACACCCCTGATCTAGAGGAATAGGATCTCAGATATAGTAGGTGAAACAGAAATTGCTGCTTTCCTTCATAATATAATTGCAAATAACCATATTTTAGTGCTTAAATCATTCTAACATTAATACCACATCAAGTTCTCAAATTCAGGAGAGCTTTATACTTATTCTTCCCACCGCTGTCTTGGAAGGGAAATACTGTATAGGAAAACACCATATGAAATCCTATTAGTAGCATAGAAACCACAGCCCGTGTTCTTCAATATTGCAAGTTCTACAGGGATCTTTGACGACTCTTTTATTTAAATTTCTGGAGCACTCCGATAACTTTTACTTGCACGATCTGATTGACAGGCAATCAGGATAAATCTATTTCTCCAAAATTTTTCTGCATTATGCACAAGCTTCACCCACAAATAGCTACTAATAGGGGATATGTTTGTTTTGTTCGTTTTATTGAATGTACTTTTATTGGTCAATAACTGAAATAAAGTGTCTCTCTGACTCTCTGTCTCTCTGTTGGTCCACATGTCTTAAGGCAAACTGGATGATAACCCGGCATTGCCTGTGTATTTATTTATCCCAATCCTGTATTGGACAGGAAAATCCTGTAGTCAGGACTCACACTGTTGTACTGTCTGTCACGCAGCGTTGCAATTCTTCTATTCCCCCCACAAGACAGAGCCCTGTGAAGCTGTTACCATGACAGAAGCCATGAAGCCAATTTAAGGCACACACACACACACACCCTGAGGGGTATTAGGGGTGTTTTACCCCCCACAGTATTTGTTTCCAGAGTGTAAGTCATCTGTGTACCAAGTTTGGTTTAAATTGCTCAAAATTGCTGGTTTAAACTGACTTGGCAAGCACCTGAAAAAAGGAACAGAATGGAATTTCCAATCCATTTGGCCAAGATATAAACTGAGGCAGTAGAGAAAAGTCAGAGGCCCTCTACCCATGAACTGCTTCCTCAAATCTGACCATGATGTTTCTTTTTCACTTAAATTTCAAGGCAGCCTAACCCTACCCATAGCTGGAGTTTACATTCTGACAGGTGTTTGCCATATGTGTTGCCTAGGAATTAAACTGAAGCAGAAATTCCTAGGTGGAAGGTATCCTGCCAATAGGATTTTCCCATGCATTCATGTGCAGGTAGCCCTCAGCTTACAATGGGTTACTTAGCGACCCTCTTAATGTTACGAAGGTTCCCCTGAAAAGGTACTTATAACCCAGTTACAAAGTTCTACCCCACTTTCTTCCTTTTCCTGCCAGCCGCTGCTGACTGGAGCTCACTGGATTATTCAGTTTGTCCCAGACCAGGTGTGTGTGAGAGAGTGTGTGTGTGTGAGAGAGAGAGGGACGGAGAGGAAGAAGAAAAGAAAGGAAGGAAGGAAGAGCAAGGAAGAGCAAAAAGAAAGAGGAGGGGAGAGAAAGAAAAAGAAAAAGGAAGGAAGGAAGGAAGGAAGGAAGGAAGGAAGGAAGGAAGGAAGGAAGGAAGGAAGGAAGGAAGGAAGGAAGGAAGGAAGGAAGGAAGGAAGGAAGGAAAGGAAAGAAAAAGAGAAAGAAAGTAAGAGAAAGAAAAAGAAATAAGAAGGAAGGAAGGAAGGAAGAGAAATAGGAAGGAAGGGGGGAGAGAAAACTCTGTGCTATTATTTTTAATTGTTTCATTATTTGTCATATATTAATATTTTATACTGTCCCTACACCTAGAGTGATTTTATTGCCTTTCTTTTGCCCAGGGCTACCACATATTTTCAGGGTTTACATACATTCAATGTCTATAATCCAGAGTCAAGAGCATAAACACACTTGTGTTTAATAGAGTTGAAAGGGACTTTGGAGGACTTCTAGTTCAACCCTCTGCTCAGGCAGGAAAACGAAGGATGCCAAACTCTGAGTAGAGGTCCTGGGAAAGGGGTCACTGTTGTAGAGCGGCGGAAGGAAGAGGCAAGAGCCAGAGTGAACAACGAACAGGCTTTATTACAGGGAATAAAGGGTTGCCACGCCTGCCTTCTAACTAGCAGGTTAGCTGGCGGCAACGGGCTGGCTCTGCTCGACAGCCGGCTTTTATAGCCGGCTGTCAAACGGAGCCAGCCAATGGGAGCGGCTGGTGCTCCCGCTCAAACAGCGGACCTGGTTGGGGAGTCCAACCAGTTCCAAAGACATAACACTCCTTTCCCCCAGCTGGGCACATGCGTAGTCCTTTAGGTAAGTCGGTTGTCTGCGCTGGCGACAAGAACGTCGCAACCCGGGTAAACTGCTGGCTGGCGTCAAGTCCTTGCCCCCGGGAATCGCCTCAGAGGTTGTTGGGGAATGGGCTAGGTCAGGTGTGGTGTTCTGCGAGTTCGGTAAGTCCCCCTGTTCGGGCTGACCTTGGCGAGTCGTTAGGTCCGGCTGGCAAACAGGTTCGCTTGGCTGTTGGTTCGGTGTCTCTAGTTGGAAACTCGGGTCCTCCAGCAAACTCTCCTGGTCGACGGGGTAGACCGGGTCCTGCAGGGAGCTTCCGTCTGAGCAGACTGGTACCGGCAGGGATTCCTTGGTGCTGGAAGGTTGTGCTGGGTCGGCATCAGTCGCACTTCTCCATCGCCTTCTGAGTTGGTCCACGTGTCTCTGCCACAAGCGTCCATCCTCCAGGAGGACCCTGTAGGATCTAGGACCTGTGACTGACACAACTTGACCTGGTACCCACAAAGGATCCCCTGCATAATTCCTGGCGTACACCAGGTCATGCAGGACAAAGTCCCTGACCAGACTGTCAGACCCTAAAGGGGCGTCTGGGCAGTAGTGGGGATGCAACCTGTCCAGGGTGGTCCTAAGGCGTCTCCCCATCAAGAGTTCGGCAGGGGATTTATTAGTAGCGGTGCATGGCATCGTATGTTGGCTCAGAAGGTAACGTGACAGTTTAGTGTGCCAGTTTTCCTGGCCAAATCTGGCGAGTGCCTCCTTGGCTGACCTGACTGCCCTCTCAGCCACCCCGTTGCTAGCGGGGTGAAAGGGGGCTGTAAGTATGTGTCTGATGCCCAAGTTAGCAACGTACATACTGAACTCACATGACGTGAACTGCGGGCCATTGTCAGACACCAGCGTGTCAGGGAGTCCGTGGGTAGCGAATAAGCGGGTCAGAGCCTTAACTATTGCTTGAGTGGTAGTCGAGGGTAGCAGGGCCAAGTCTATCCATTTGGAGTAGGAGTCCACTACCACCAAGAAGGTCCTGCCATGCACCGGTCCAGCCAGGTCGATGTGCAGGCGAGACCAAGGGGCACTAGCACTCTCCCACTTGGTGGGCGTGGCAGCTGGTGGGGCAGCCCTGGTTTCTTGGCAAGGTTGGCATGAGCTTACCCAGCTGGCGATTTGGGCATCCATGCCGGGCCACCAAACGTAGCTGCGGGCCAGAGCCTTCATCCTTACGATGCCCGGGTGGCCCTCGTGAAGCACCTTCAGGATGGGTACACGAAGAGTGGCTGGAATGACTACCCTTGTACCCCACAACAGACATCCTTGTAGCTTCGATAGTTCCTGCTTACGGGTTTTAAAAGGAGCAAAGTCAACGGTACATTGAGTTTCCAGCCACCCCCTTCCCACCCAGTCCAGTACCTGGGCAATTATCTTGTCTTTTTTTGAGTGCGCAGCAATGTCCTCGGCTGTAACCGGTAATTTAAGTTCATTAACTTCAAAATGGCGTGAACGGTGCTGGGTCTTCGACTGGGACTGGTAGGGGGCAGCGACTAAGGGCATCGGGCGTGACTCAAGTTTTTGCCAGGTCAATGCACCAACTTGAATGAGTAAGCGGCCAGGAACAAAGTCCATCTGGTCATTCTAGGTGAAAGTACCTGCAGGGTTTGCTTATCCCCTGATAAGAGTCCCAGGAGAGGTTTATGGTCAGTTACAAGTTCAAAATGGTGCCCAAACAAAAATTCGTGAAACTTTTTAACTGCAGCCACCGCAGCCAGGGCCTCTTTATCTATTTGACTGTAGTTCCTTTCTGCCGTAGAGAAGGTCCTAGAGAAGAAGGCAATTGGTGCCTCGGAACCGTTGGGAAGTCTGTGGCTTAGGACAGCCCCAATCCCAAAAGGGGATGCATCAGCCGCTAGGACCAGGGGAAGTCGTTGATCAAATTGAATTAAAACTGCATCCGACGTGAGTAAGGATTTGACTGACTTGAAAGCATGGGCTTCTTTGGGTCCCCAATGCCAGGGGGATTCTTTGTCTAACAGCCTGTGTAAGGGTTCAGCGATAGATGCTTTGTGCGGGAGAAATGAAGCGTAAAAGTTTAGTAGCCCCAGAAAAGCTTGGAGCTCCGTCTTGTTAGTTGGTGTGGGCGCCTCATGGATGGCCTTTACCTTGGATTCGATTGGGTGGATGCCAGAGGCATCTATCCTATAACCCAGAAAGTCCACTTGCCTAGTGGCGATGGCGCACTTCTCCCTTTTAAGTTTGAGGCCATGCTGCCTAAACTTCTCTAGAACCGCTCTGACCCTCTGTATGAGCTGAGGTCTGTCAATTGCTGAGACTAAGATGTCATCGAAATAAGGGACAACCCCTGGGAGACCTTGGAGAATCCTTTCCATGAGTGATTGGAATATACCCGGGGCTACACTTACACCGAATTGGAGGCGTTTACACTTGAATGCCCCTCTATGTGTGACTATGGTTTGTAATTCAGCTGTCTGATCATCAACAAGGAACTGTTGGTATGCCTGGGACATATCTAACTTGGCGAAAATGGTGCCGGGTTCGAAGGTGTGTAACAGGTGCTGAATAACAGGGACAGGGTATGCGCTGACCTGCAGGTAACGGTTGAGGGTGGTTTTATAGTCTGCGCAGATTCTTAAACTGCCATCTTTCTTGAGTGGGGTGACTATGGGGGTCTCCCATTTGGCAAAATCAGTTGGTTCTAACACCCCTTGCTTTAGTAACTTATCCAATTCTGCGTCTAACTTGGGACGGATGGCGAAAGGCACCCTGCGTGGCTTAAGGCGCAGAGGAATTGCCTGGGGGTCCACAGAGAAGGAGATTGGGGTGCCAGAATAGCAACCCAGCTCGCTGCTAAACACATCAGAGTAATCTGAAAATAGTGCATCTACGTCAGAAGTTGAGACAGCATGGATCCCAGTTACACTAAGGCCGAGGGAGGGGAACCAATCTAGCCCCAACAGACTGGGGAGGGCACCATTAACAACCACTAAAGGCAAATGGCCTTTAAAGGCTTGGAATTGAACTAAAAACTTGCCTTTCCCGAGGACAGGGATGCTCTTGCCCTGGTAGTCCCGCAGTGTCAGGTGGCATCTCTGTAGCTGCTTCTTCGACAGTCTGGGCTGGATCTTCTTTAGGGTTTCCCAGGAGATGATTGAAAGTGCAGATCCCATGTCTACCTCCATCCTGCAGGGTTTACCTTCTAGGGAAACAGAAATTTTGATTTTATTAGGAGTCTGGGAAGTATGGTTAGCGTGGTAGCAGGTATAGCAGTCCTCCACTTGCCTTTGGGAATTAGAAGGTGGTGGAGGTCTTTGAGGCAAAGTACGCCCTGCTTGGCAGACTCTAGCGAGGTGACCCTTCTTTTGGCAGTTCAGACAGATGGCATTCTTAAACCTGCAGGGTGCCCTAGAGTGGGAGCCTCCGCAGGTTAGGCAAATGGGAGGTTGTTTGGGGGCGAAGTTGTTTCTCTGCCCCGCTCCTACCTGTGAAGACTTCTGTTGCTTTAGGCGGTTAATGTCTGATGAGTCTGTGGGGTCTTCTTCATTGAGCACTTCCTCTGAATGGATGGTGAAACTGCTGGGCTTTAACGGAGTACCTTGAATTTCAGCTGCTGATTGGGCAGAGAGCTCAGCAGCTTGGGCTTCCTCCATGGCTAAAGCTAGGTTCAGGTCCTTTTTTGCTAACAAACGTCTTTGGAGCCTCAGGTCTCTAACCCCACAGACGATCTGATCCAATAACATGTCTTCTAAGTAGTCTTTGAACCCACACTGCAAGGCAGCTGTCCTCAGAGCTGCCATATACTCGTTGATTGACTCTCCCTCCGCCTGTTTTCTAATTCTGAAGGCGTATCTCCTGGCTATCTGAGATGGTTTTGGCGAGTAGTGGTTGGAGAGGATTTCTTGGAGTTCATCCCACGGTACGCTTCTGATAGTGCGAGGGGCGACTAGTGCTGTAGCGGTGTCAAAAACTGCAGCTCCACAATAGCTGAGGAAGTAGGATTTCTTCCTGTGTTCAGCAGCGTCTGCTAAACCGATGGCATCGAGGAAATAGCTGAAACGATTTTTGTATGAGTCCCACGTTTCCTCGGTTGGTTTGAATGGTGGGAATGCTGGATTAGCATTCATTTTGAAGATGCAGGGTTCGTCCTCTTCAGTCGTATTTCGAAATTCACGCTCTTAGAAGAACGCTGACGGTTTGCGCTGACAGGCGGTGACTGTCTCTCTAGGCTACGGAGGCTTTTTGAATTTCGCGCTCTTTGTGAGCGCCGGCGGCTGCGGCTACAGCACCCGTGGCTTCGCTTTCAGTGACTACAGCTCAAAAAGCTACGGAGGCTTTTTAAATTTCGCGCTCTTTGTGAGCGTCGGCGGCTGCGGCTTCAGCGCCCGTGGCTTCGCTCTTCAGTGATCACAGCTCTTTTTGAAAAACACGTCTGGCTAGCCTTCGACCATATCACGCCCTCGTCGCCAGTGTTGTAGAGCGGCGGAAGGAAGAGGCAAGAGCCAGAGTGAACAACGAACAGGCTTTATTACAGGGAATAAAGGGTTGCCGCACCTGCCTTCTAACTAGCAGGTTAGCTGGTGGCAACGGGCTGGCTCTGCTCGACAGCCGGCTTTTATAGCTGGCTGTCAAACGGAGCCAGCCAATGGGAGCGGCTGGTGCTCCCGCTCAAACAGCGGACCTGGTTGGGGACTCCAACCAGTTCCAAAGACATAACAGTCAGAATAACAGAATAACATTTAGAAGGGACCTTGGGGGGAACCCTATACCATTTCAGAGAAATGGCTGTCCAGTCTTTTCTTAAAAACCTCCAGTGTTGGAGCACCCAGAACTTCGGGTGGCAAGCAGTTCCACTGGTTAATTTTTCTCACTGTCAGTAAGTTTCTCCTTACTTTTAGGTTGCTTCTCTCTTTGTTCAGTTTCCATCCATTGCTTCTTGTTTGCCTTCTGGTGTTTTGGAAAATACATTGTCCCCCTTTCTTTGTGGCAGCCCCTTAAAAGCCTGTTGCCTATCACACTCTTGAGCAAAGCATGTGAGCCATTTCCTCCTTTCATGAAAGGACATCTTTAGATGTAGATAATAAAGTCAAAAAAAGGTGAATATTCTTACAGAACTATAGATAAGTTGAGACTGGGTGGGACAAGGAATGGCTGGGAGGGGAGGGGCCAGGCAAGTGACCACCAAGCCACGCCCAGCCAGCAAGCCACACCCAGCCAATCACATGACCACCACACCCACAGAACCGGTTGTTAAGAAATTTGAATCCCAATCCTGGCTGAAATATTTAGTTCCCATAAAAAGGTTTAATGTTGTTCTGTTCTGTCTAAAGTCCCAATAACTGTAGGGAATGTCTTATGAGATCTGTTTTATAATCTATCCATTTTTTATTGTTAGGTCTCTATGTTCTGCAATCTCTCCCATTCTTTTTCTTTGATTTTGCCCTACTTGTAAAGAAAAAGTACTCTTTTCTTTTCAATTATTAGTATATCTGATGTTCTAAATAGCAAATCAAAATCACATGCAAAAGTCTGATAAAACTTTGGTATCATTTTCAACACTTAGTTGTATGATTTTATCACATTTAGAAACTCTGAAATCATTTTTTCATAGATGCCAGTGAATCATATTGGTTACTCTGACATGACACGGTTTGAGCAATTTTGTTACATCCACTAATTATATGATCCTTGATTGTAAATGCCAGTTCTTAAGCTGAAAGAAATAATTCTTTTCCCCCTGATGGTGCCAATTTGTAACCATTATCAATTCCTGGTCCTATCCACCTTATTTTCAGGCTTTTTTTTTAATGTAATGGCTTACTTTTCCAATGTTCTAAACAATTTTCCAACCATTCTCTTTTATGTTCTTGCTTCTACCACTTTCAGGATATTTTCTTTGTAAAGTCCAATCTATTTGTTTTCTCTTTGCTTGCCTTGATGTAGTCATTTAATCCATGCTTTTCTTTTTCTGCTATTTATTTTATCTGCAGGAAACCATGGTCTCCAATTTTATGTACTTAGCTGATCAATATCATTTTGTGGATGCAATGCAAGGTGCACTGTCATCAGTTTTTAGGTTTTAGAATAGAATAAAATAGAATAACAGAATTGAAAGGGACCTTGGAGGCCTTCTAGTCCAACCACCTCCTTAAGCAGGATACCCTACACCACTATAGACAATTGGTTATCCAATCTCTTCAATGTTGGAACATTTACAACTTCCAGAGGCAAGTTGTTCCACTGATTAATTGTTTTAGCCGTCAGGGAATTTCTCCTTAGTTCTAACTAGCTTCTCTCCTTGATTAGTTTCCACCCATTGCTTCTTGTCCTGCCCTCAGGTGCTTTGGAGAATAGCTTGATTCCCTCTTCTTTGGGGCAGCCCCTGAGATACTGGAACACTGCTATCTTGTCACCCCTAGTCCTTCTTTTAATTAAACTAGACATACCCAATTCCAGCAACCATTCTTTGTATGTTTAGCCTCCAGTCTCTTAATCATCTTTGTTCTGTTCTCTTTCTAGACTTCCAACATCTTTTTTACATTGTGGTGACCAAAACTAGATGCAATATTCCAAGTGTGGCCTTACCAAGGCATTATAAAATATTATTAACACTTTACGTGATATGGATTCTATCCCTCTGTTTATGCAACCTAGAACTGTCATGGCTTTTTTAGCAACTGCTTCACACTGCTGGTTCATATTTAAATAGTTGTCCACTGAGACTCTGAGATCCCTCTTACAGTTACTCCTATTGAGCACGGTACCATGTATACTGTACCTTTGCATTTTGTTTTTCTTGTCTAAATGTTGAACCTTATTTTTTCACCATTGAATTTTATTTTGTTAGATAGCACCCAATATTCAAGTCTGTCAAGATCCTTCTGTATCTTAAGCCTATATTCTGGAGTGTTGCCTATTCTTGCCAGCTTGGTGACATCTGCAAATTTGATGAGTTTCCCATCTATCCCCCTCTCCAAGTCATTGCTGAAGATGTTGAAGACTATGGGCCTAAAACAGAGCCCTGGAGTACCCCACTGCATACTTCCCTTCATATAGATGCAGTTCCATTGAGGACTACATGTTGAGTGTGGTTGGTCAGCCAGTTACAAATCCAACAGGTGGTGATACTGTCAAACCCACCTTCTTCTATTTTATCAAATACTATGTTATGGTCTACTTTATGAAATGCCTTACTGAAGTCCAAGTAAATTATCTTCTAATTTTGTTACTTTATCAAAGAATGCAATAAAATTGGTCTGGCATGATCTGTTTTTGACATACCCATGTTGGCTTTTGGTTATTACTTTGTTTGCTTTTAGGTGTTCCCTGATTCATTGCTGGATTATCTTTTCCAGAATCTTCCCTGTATTGAGGTCAGGCCAATAGGTCTATAGGTTCCTTGATCTATTTTTTCCCCTTTTTTGAAGATGGGAACCACATCAGTTCTTTTCCAATCCTCTTGCAGTTGCCTGGTGCTCCAGAATTTTTTTATTCGGTTGTCAAATTCAGGCTGTGTCCAGTTTAGTTTATCAATAGTATATCAACCACTAGTATCATCAAACCCATGTATTTATGGCATTTATTATATTTCTACCAATTATCTTTGAATTTATAATTCTATACATTTTTAAAAATATTCTAAATTGGTTTTCTTTTTAAATCTTGTACTCTTAAATATTTATAGCTTTCCCTTATGGGCAAACATTTTATGATATTTCTATCTTTAAATTGTGCAACCCTAATCATTTCTGAAATTTTGAACATATAATCCATTTTGTCAAGGCAATTTTTCTCAATATTTTTTATTCATGTTCATTCTTTGTTCTAGTCTTTTCGGTTATCCCAAATGTCATTCCATACTTTCAACTTTCATCTTTAACAGTGCAAATATTAGAACTAAATCTTAGAATTTTTTTAGCAATGTTTTTAAAATAAATGCCATTTTGCTCAAACCTTTTGTAAAAACGGGTTTTATTGCCTTCATATAATTATGTTTTGTTTGAAATATTTATAACTCATTGTTTTAGTTCTTCAGAGATTTCATCAATTATCTTAGTGCTTATTGTCTTCAATTGCCTTATAACAACTTTTTGTAAACTTTTCTTTATCCTATTATTTTTCAATTCAGTCATAATTTATTGACCTTTTCAATTAATTATTTTCATATTGGTGATGAATTTTGTTACTTTTGTTTTACAGCTTTGTATTCCAACTCAGATGTTATCATTTTGTTATAAATTAGTTGATTAGTTTCAACCTATCAATATTTGTTTCAATATTTTTATTATTAAACCAGCAACTTTTAGAACTTGTAATTGTTCTCTTCTTCTTGACTCTTTCAAGGGTGAAAGGATTTCTGTATAATTTGAGCTTTACATAACTTCAATAATTTTTTCTGACAATCCCATTTGTCTGTCAGAGAGCTGATCTTAAATATTCTTTTCCTCAATGTTTTTAGGTCTTTAATCATTGTTATCTGAATCAAATGACTATAAAATTAGATATTGCTCTTCCAAAATTTCATTCATTTGATGATTTCCAATTTCATATATCAGTACTATTTGTATTCTCAGATAGTTTTTCCAGTTCTTGCAAACTGGTATCTGTAGAATATATTACTCTAAGGATAATTCTATATTGATCCAGGAGTATTTATGAATCTGGATAGTTGTGCTTCCAAATATTGAACAATGTATTTTGAAATCACCTAGGTTTAGAGGTTTTACAATTTAAAGTTATTTTGGTTTCACAGTTTCTTTCATGCATTCCAGAAAGTTATCTGTTTGTTGATATTCAGATCATTGTGGTTTTGCTTCATTATTTTGAACTGGTTGTTCAGTATATCCATTGGCTGCATTCAGATTAATTTTTATATTAATTTTATATTGTAGCACAATTTACTTCTTCAGTTTCAAATCTTTCATTTTCAATCATTTTATTCTTGTTTGAATTCATTAAGTTCAGTGCTTGTAAAGAATGTTTTGGGGATTATTAAACTTCTTTACTCCATAACTTGTTGGTCATGATCCCATTTTATAACCTTTTTACCACTTGTTAAATGAATTGCTGCAGTTGTTAAGTTAGTAATAAGGTTGCTAAGTGAATCTGGCTTCCTTGTTTACTTTGCTTTTCAGAAGGTCACAAAATGATCACATGATCCTGGGACACTGCAACCATCATAAATATAAGTATAAGCTCCTGAATTTTGAACACACAACTAAGGGAATGCTGCAACAGCCGTAAGTGTGACAAAAGGCATCTCAGTTTTTTCATTGCCATAAAAGGCACTTTGTAGACATCTTGAAAGGTCACTAAATGAATGTTTGTAAGTTGAGGACTAGCTTGAGCTAGTTGATAGCTGAACATTATTCCTAGCTGGGATCTGCAATTTAATTTTTTCTTTAAGGATCTATATATAAACTCTACATCCAAATATCTTCAGGTGTGATACATTAGATTTTTTTCCCCATGTCATAACTCATATGGGGTTTTATCTGCACCTTTTGTTGGTAAGCAACTTTGAAGATAGCAGTTGTGTTTCTCTTCTGAAATTGTCTACTAACCCTGCATCAAGCAGTAGCAATGCTTAGCAGGATTTGATTGATTCTTTCTGTAACTGAGTTTTGTTCAGGGCTCTGATTGAATTTGCTTTCCAGGTTGTATGCCTTTATTGTTCTTTCGCCCCCCTCCCCCAAATTCCCAAGTATAATATTCTTTCTCCTCATCAAGTATAATCTCTTTATTTTTCTGTGGAACAATTTTTCTATATAAATACAATACAGTTTGAAATTCTCAAACTTTTCATTCTTATTGGCCAAAGAGACTGTGCAAATATATTTTGAAGGGCAAACTAAATGTTACAATGTATTTTCCCACTGTTCACTTTGGTTGGCATGCAACCAGAAATATTTGAAAAAATAAATATCAGTGGTTGGGCAGTTAGTTTGATTTTGTGCACAGGAGAGTCTTCTTTTTTCTTTAAAGAATAATTACATTTTTATTCCCTTTGCGTGCAGAAAACATTCATTCCAAGTCCTTAGTCTTAATTTTCTTAATAGTGAACTCTGGGGCCAAATCTTCAACACTATTTCTAGCATTTCTAACATTATTATTACACATGCCTTCTTGCCATTTTTTTTGTTTAGATTACATACATTCCAACCTATTAGCTTCATTGTGCTTCCTTTTTAACATTACCTTATGGTCTTTATTGTGTTCTCTGGCAATTATGTGGATGAGTCCAAGTGTTAGCAACACTTTTGAGAAATTGGTTGACATTGCCTTCCTTCCTAGAGTAAGAGATGATGACTGACCCCAAATTACCCAGCTGGCTTTGTGCCTAAAGCAGAATTAGAGCTCATAGTTTCCAGCCTAGACCAATTCTGGCATATAATACAAGTCTTAAAATATTACATTGTTGCCCTCATTATGATTTATTGGGCCAATTTATTGGATTCATTATTTATTGTTTTGTTTGAATGTCTACTGAATATACTATGAAACATGTTCCACTAAACTGTGATAAACTGTTCTATGTGATTGCTTCAGATTTGTTTTCTGAATATTAAAATATTATTGCCCATTTCTGAGCAGGCACATATTTGTCTAAGCTTGTTCCTGATTTCTTTTCCTGAAGCATAAGTTTGAATCAACATACAGTTGATTTATGATGTGTAATGATTAGATGACAATGTGTGCCATGCTGAGCCTAATTATTGCATTTAGGCTGAATTAATTGTATTAGTAATTGGTTACTAAGCATAAATGCCCTAGAAGATATCTCACCAGGTCTCCTTGTTATTAATGTACAATAGTCACTCCTGAGTGCTTTTGTGAATGGGTTTCTACAGTATATTTTTAGGCTGCAACTTCTCCCTTCACTATTCATGGTTATCTTCAGAGGTTCCTAATTTTCTTCAGCATCTTCACTGAATGCTTGCTTTCTCTTCCTAATGACCTGGTTTATATGAAATATGCCTTTCTAAAAAATAGTGGCAGTAATACGATCTCATCTAAATGTATGAGGAGCTCCATTATTTCAGGTATCCAACCTTGCAATTCAGGTAAAATAAATTTTTCAGGCAACACATAAAATGGTACAAGTAAACTTTATCCCACAGGACAAATAAGTGTGTTTGTGTGTGAGAGAGGGAGGGGGGGTATCCAAAATCAGAATACCTGAGATAAGAAAAACTAAATGACAATGTAAATCATAATTATTATTGCATGGATGAAATCTCCCGAGAAGATTTTTAAACTTTCCTACATAGATAGTCCTTGCTTACCAATCGTCTCATTTAATGACTGTTCAGAGTTTTGATGGTGTTAAAAAAAGCAGTCTTTATTTTTACAATCATTGCAGTGTCCCATAGTCACACGTTTGCCATGCGCATACTTCACAACTATCTTGTGACAAGTAGAGTTAATGGAGAATCCAGAAGTAAAATCACATGTCACACGATGTTGTGTGCTTAAAAACTGCATTGATTCACTTAACAACCCAATGGGAAGTCATGTTGTGAGGAATAATGTGTTTTTCCACTTAGTGACTGCCGGGCTTAATGGAATTACCAGTGACAATTGTGGTCGCAAAGTGTGGACTATCTCTATAGATGTAATACAAAGATTGGAGAATTACTAGATACATTTAGTCAATTGTTTTTCTAAGTAAGATTGCATTTTCTGCAAAAAAAACCCTCTTAGTATCGCCCTTTATTTTCTAAGTCCAGATAGGTCCAATCGTTTATAAGATAACCTTCCTTAATTTCCTGCTCTCCAGATGTGTCAAATCTAGGAATTCTGGGAGCTCAAGAGGGCATCAAATTGGGGGAAACTGAAACAAACTGATATAAACAATTCATTTGAGGAAAAAAGGGAAAAGAGAATTTGCAAACCCCATCAATTAAAATAGACTAGATTTATCTTGTCCTTGCCAATCTGGAACACTGAGCTGGTTGGACTGAAATGTCTTCAGCTAATAGGTCCATTTTAGGCTGGATACACAAAGCAAAATATCAGTGTCAAAAACTGATTTTTTTTTTAAATAGCTCAAGCTACTTAGCAATTTAAAAATAGTAATATTATCACACTAAATAGCACAATGTAGCAAGATAAAATATGTTCCATAAAATCAGAACAAACATTACATCAATCTTACTTACACCAAGATTACTATGTTAATCAGAGCAGAAGCACATTAGCATGAAATGATGACACCAGCTATCCATATAGAACGTCAGGCAGAAAAAAATTAGATCCACATGTGCAGAATTCAAGCTAACTACTTTATTACGTTCTCCCTATAATATAGGAATCTCCCAAGACTGGCAGCCTCCTCTTGAGGCAAATGCTGTAAATAAAGTTTAAAGGAACAGTGAACTAACGCCATGCTTTAGTCTATCGCCCTGTCAGTTTGGATGATTCCCAATAGAGAGTTGAGACTCTTTGGATAGATAAAATGAAATAGATCTGGGTTTATGCCTCCCAAAGTGCTAAAATCCTTCGATAATATCAAGTGTGCACCATGCATCAGTGGCTGAAACTATGACAACTTTTCATTAAATTTTTCCAATGGATCTGAAAATGACCAAATGAATCCTTCATCACATTTCTTTCTGTTTCTAACAAGAAGAAAAAGTAATCAGCACTCAGATAGAGAAGCTGAGTCTAATCCAGAAGAATTCTTACACTAACCCTTCGTATTCGTAATTTTGGTTGTGTCTCTTTTGTGTTGTCTTTTCTTTGAAGAGAAATAGAAAAGTGCTAAAATCCTTTGATAATATCAAATGTTACATTCTTGTTAATATGAAAATCAAATAACTGATGGTCCAAAATTTAACTGATGCTTTTTCTTGAAAATGTAATCGGGACAATCCTATAGATTATTTTTTTCAATCGATCATTTTGACATGTTATTTATTTATTTTGAAAAATGAAGGGCATTTGTGGTACATATCAAACCAAAGTGCCAGGTGCATGGTATGTGAGGCTTTGTGCCCTCTGCAATACTGGACAAATCTATCCCTTTCATCTCTGTGATTGTTACCTCATGGGTTTTTAGTCAAAATTCTGTTCCATTTTCATATTCATCTGCAAATTCCTTGTTGTCTTGTTCTATTTTTTTGCATTGAAATTCATACTTAAGTACACATTAAATGTGCATTTCCTGTCAAAATACAGCTGTGAATGCATATATGTATATCTTTACTAGATTCTGCCTGGCTATATCCTGATCAACATAGCAGATTAAGAAGGCTGATCCAATTCTTTTCATAATGGAGTTTGGAATTATCCCCTCCCTCAAGCTTCATAAGAACTTTCTCTCTTTGGGAACAGAATTCTTCATTATATTAAGCTGCATTATATTAAATGGGCTCACTAACCTATGACTGTCTGTATTCTCCCTTTTGCTGAACGGTTAATAGCAAGTGAGGCTGTGTCAGCTAAAGATTAATGTTAGCAATTCATGCCTTGTACTAATCCCTCTGTGGAGCATTAGAGATGGCAGCTCTCTCAAATAATGCCTTTATGTGATTGACTGAATGATTGGTTAGCAATGATTAGCTCACTTTGGGGAAAACGTTAAGGCAGGGATAAATATCCAAATTTTGCAAAGGCATATTTGGAATTTGAAGAGAATATAATGGGTTCATTCCCAGAATGACTACCATGGTAAACAGAGCTATCACAAAGTCTAGTTGGTCTCAGTGTGGGCTTAAATCTGCTTTTTTTCAGTATTTTTTTTTCCTGTTTAGCTACATATCTTTTTATTGAAAGACTCGCATGCAAAATCTTGCAGCCGGTGCAATTCTGGAGCAATTTAAGCGACCACAGTTCACAGGTGACAATGCTAGAAAATGACCATCATGGATGGAAAGGATAGATAACTACTACTATGATGAAGAACCTGTAACCTTCAAACTATGAAGAGGTTCCACCTGTTGCTTCTCAGAATGAAGGGTGATAGAAGCTGTAGTCTAATGTTTCGGTGTTACTGTTCCTGACCCTGGGCCACCTCCCCTCCCTGGAGTAAGCAATCACATGGTCTGAAATGGGGAGGGAATAGGTTTCAGGCTAAGTGTGCCAAGATTCCCCTCCCACATGGAAGAGCTTTATATACTTTGTTTGAGGCACAGTGTATTTATACACGGTGTCTCCATCCTCTTTCTGTTTTCTTTCAAGGTTTGATGAGATATCCCCTGAGTTCTTCAGCCCCTTAAAAATGTTCATAATCTTACAACCTTGATTACTACGAGGCTCGAAGGAACTTGAAAACAGGTTAATTTTTTTTTTAAAGAAACATCCCAATATCCCTTTGGATAGGTCGTTTATCTGCCACAGTGAATGGAGAAATGGTTGTGAGAAGAAACAACTTGCATGGGCATTTTGAATAGAAAGAAACAGGAATTAGAACAGAAAGGACTCTGCAATGACTGAACAATCTTGCAGTGCAAGTTTCTAGCAATCTTGCCCATCCTCTAAGACAGGGGTCACCAACCTTTTGGACCTCAGGGACCACCAAACTCATAATTTTATATCCCATGGACCAGAGACCCTGGGAAAATCCCCCCAAAAGTCTGCAGGAAAATTCCCCACCCTGTTTTCCTACCGATCAATCATTCTTTATTTGGGATCACAGGATACCATCTCCAACTCCGTTCTCAGGGGGAGGGGAGAGACTTTGGCTTCATGCAAGGAAAGCAGCAGAAGCAGCAGAAGTCTTTCTTTCTCTCCCCCAAACTCTGCTAGAAATGAGTCTTTGCGAGACTTGTCACGCTGGTGCAGCCTCTTAGAGCAGGATGCCTTGCGGGTCCCAAAGACTAATTTCTGGTGAAGTTTGGGGGAGAGAAAGAAATACTTTTGCTGCCTGCCTTGCGTGCAACCAAAAGCAGAAGAAAGAAGTGGAAAGAAGTAATCTGGTGGCTAGCCCAAGCTCATGGGACAAGTGGAGCAAGTTCCCCCCTGCGCCCTTTCCCCTTTCCCCTCACTACCTCGTGTTGTTTGCAATGCAAACAATGCGAGCTTTGTGTTCCCGTGGGCCATGTGGGTGGTGCAGCCTTTTGTTCCTGCACAGCCTGGATTAATTGCTTTGGGGGAAGTGCTTTGAGGGTAACATTTCTCTGCGGATCACCAAAATTTTCTAGCAGACCACCAATGGTCCCCGGCGCACTGGTTGGTGACCACTGCTCTAAGAAGCTTAATGGCTGAATACACCATTCTACCCTCGGCCATTTTACTGTCACAATTTTTAAAAGATAGACTGGTTAGGTTGCCCTCCACAGTCATCCATTGAGACACTCTGGAAATGACTGAGCGGGGAGATTGAATCTGGATGTCTGGTCTCTAGGATTTATGCTTACACTCTAGGTCAGCAACTTTTAAGTTATGTGAACTTCAACTCCCAGAATTCCCCAGTCAGCATAGGAGTTGAAGTTCACACAGCTTAAAGTTGCTGAGGTTGAGAAACACTGCTCTAGGCATTATGTGGAACTGGTTCTCAGTACGATGGCTTTATGTGGAGAGATGGGGCCCTATTGCTGCACAACCTTATTCTTTGGACTAGTCAGGTAAGAATTGCACAACTACCCTAAATACCTCTCCTCATGGACAAGTTGGCTATCATTGTCTCAGGGGGCTTTTCTGCACTGAGAAGTGAGGTCAACCAGGAGACTTGAAGTGGACCCTGAGAGATGTGTCATGAAGGAAGATACCCCTTACTCCTCTTGGAAGAACAAGGAAATCTACAACATATACACACCAGTGTGGGATTCAAAAATTTTTACTACCGGTTCTGTGGGCATGGCTTATTTGTGGCTTGGTGGTTATCTGTCTGGGGGGGCGTGGCTTGGTGGTCATGTGACTGGGTGGGCATGGTCAACTCAATGTCACTCACATCAAGGGGTGCCTCACCTGGCCCCTCCCCTCCCAGCCATTCCTTGTCACCCAGCCACAACTTATCTGTAGTTCTGTAAAAATGTTGTTCACCTTTTTTGACTTTATTATCTGCATACTATAGATGTACTTTCATGGACCGCTGAAAGGAGGAAATAGCTCACATGCTTTACTCAAGAGTGTGATAGGCAACAGGCTTTTAAGGGGCTGCCACAAAGAAAGGGGGACAATATATTTTCCAAAGAAGCAGAATGCAAACCAGAAGCAATGGATGGAAACTGAACAGAGAGAAGCAACCTAAGACTAGGGAGAAACTTCCAGACAGTGAGAACAATTAACCGGTGGAACTGCCTGTCTCCAGAAGTTCTGGGTGCTCAATCACTGGAAGTTTTAAGAAAAGGCTGGACAGCCATTTCTCTGAAATGGTATAGGGTTCACCCCAAGGTCCCTTCTAAGTGTTATTCTGACACCTTTCCCAGGATTTCTACTCAGAGTTTGGCATCCTCAGTTTTCTTGCCTGAGCTGGGGGTTGGACTAGAAGACCTCCAAGGTCCCTTTCAACTCTTGTTAAACACATGTGTATTTTATGCTCTGGACTATTGACATTGAATGCATGTTAACCCTGACAAATATATGGTAGCCCTGGGCAAAAGAAAGGCAGAAAAATCATTCTAGATGTGGGGACAGTATAAAATATTAACACATGATAAATAATGGAACAATTAAAAGTAATAGCACAGAGTTTTCTCTTTCTCTTTCTTCCTATTTTTTTCTTTCTTTCTCTCCCTCTTCCTCTCTCTCTCTCTCTCTCCCTCTCTCTCTCTCATACACACACACACACACACACACACACACACACACACAGACACGGAGCACTTTTGTAGCTTAACAGACATGCATTTTGAAGCAGCTCCTTTTAATTTCTCCAAGGCTGGAGTGTATTTCCCCCACCCCCTCTGTCAGCCCGCACTCCTTCTCACTCCAGGCACTTTAACTCACAAGGGGAAAGCTACACTTGCAGTGTCCATGCCTTTCTTCCTTCCATTAAAGAGTTACCAGAAAAGTTTATTTTTACTGCTCTAGCATCAACGGAGGAGCTGATAAGATGGACATATTCCTTTTCTGCCAGTTGAAATAGCCACCACCAAGTTGTGTTTAAAAGCTACTGTTAATTTTCTGTAACACCAATAAGGATTGGTCTCCCTCCCTCCCTCCCTCCCTTCCTTCCTTCCTTCCTTCCTTCCTTCCTTCCTTCCTTCCTTCCTTCCTTTCTTCTCATTCCTCATCACATCCCTCCTTTAATCATTTCTCCTTTTTTGCTATCTATTTCACATATATAAAAAGAAGGAAAGAGAGGAGAGGGAGGTACTCTGTGCAACTCTTTACAGCAACTTTTGGGCGAGGACAAAGGTAACTGACAGATGAGCACAATTCAAAACACACTGACGATGTCTTCTCGAATGGTGACAAAATGTTTGCAATCAAATTGCCAACCTTTGAGCTCAGACCAACTACCAACCTGAGCTATTTATGTTCAAATACATTTCAACAAAGGTAATTCCCCAAGCTCTATAAAGTCTTCTGATTCACATAATTTGAATAGGTAGGAAATCCACTGAAGATGTGGATGAAATATTCTCAAAGGCATAGCATCATTTCTCAGTGTGGACAACAGCTGATTATAGACAATGACTATACCCAATGAAAGGGGGAAACATCTTTTTCCTTGGAGGAATATAAACTAAGAAAAGGCTCTCTGTGTTTGCCTAGATAAGGAGTGCACATCTTCCATCAAACTAAGGGTTACACTTGGTTTTGCAGTTTGTAAATCTCCAGACTTCAAAAGTGGAAAAAACCAGAGTGTCTATTCTAAAAGCTGCACAATGGCTTTAAGGAGTGAAATTGATGCTTTAAGCCAGGTGTGTCAAACTCAAGGCCCGCAAGCCGGATGTGGCCCATGATGTGGTCAGATCCAGCCTGCAGGGCCATCCTGCAAAATGTAAGGGGCAGGCCTGTGTCGACCCGGTCTACCCGCGTTGCATTGGCCCATTTTTCCCAATGTGAAGAGGAAACATTGGGCCAACGTGGCTTCAGCTTGGTCTATCCAATGGAAAGAGAAAACATGCCAACAGTTTGGGGAGTGATGTCAAGCTGGCCACGCCCACCAAGCTGGCCACGCCCAGTGAGTGGTATCAAGCCAGTCACTGCCCATCCAGTGGGCCATGTCTGCCCAGCCCCCCGAGGTCAACCATAGCCCTGATGCCTCCCTCATTGAAATTGAGTTTGACACCTCTGCTTTAAGCAATGGATGCTTTAAGCATTTTGAGTCTTGAACCCTACTTTTCCATGTGGCAGCCACTTGAAACATCAAAAAAAAAAATATAGCTGCTTTCAGGAACTGCAGACAGAGGCTATGATTGCACTCCTAAGCCTCCTGAAGCAAATTCTAGAGAAATCCAAAATACTGCATAGCTCTCAAAATTTGCCTTTTATGGGCACTGTAGAAGTCTGTAGGTTTCCAGGCAAGGAGGAAGAACAAGCAGTATGATGTCTCTACCCCTATTATTAACCTGACTTATAGAAAATTTCTATTTCTTGATGTTCCATACACAAGTTACAACTCTGGAAAAAACTTTACTGCTTTCTCATTGCCCCTTCTTCATTTTTTTTTCCTTTTATAATATCTTTGTCTTTTGAAGGTTATTTCTCATTTCAGTGGTATTCCATTTTCTACAAAGCTTTCAGTGGAACAATGATTTATTCTTTTTAAAGAAATTAATTATATACATTTCCTCTTTTGGTTGCATTCATTATTGATTCTTTTCTAATTTATATTTTGGATACTTTTCTTATTTAGTATAAAGTTTTTATTGTGCATTTTTAAAGATGAAGGTGATTGTTCATTATAATTACTCGACTTCACAAGGAGATCAGAACATGTATAAATTAAATGTTAAAATCTACAAATATTTTCTTTTAATTTTTAATGTAAATGTTTCCTATAAAAATCAATTTAAAACCATAATATCTTTTATGACTATCTGCTCCTGGAATTATTTTATAACTTTATCCAGTAAATGTATAATTTATGTCACATCCCAAACTGTCATCTAACACTCAATACGGTATGATGCTACTGCAGAGAGAGATTCCCATAAACCGAAAATAGTTACTATACTTTGAAACACAAACAATTCACTAATCCTATAGATCAAAATTCTTTTTCATCTGCTTTTTTTAACTATATTTTTAAAATCTGGAATATAATAATGCAGTAAGAAAGTATTAAAGGAATTTAAAATTTGGAGGCAAAACAATGAGGAAAATATGCCTAATACAAGTAGTTTTTAACTTACAACCACAATTGAGCCCCCAATTTCTGTTGCTAAATGAGACATTTGCTAAGTGGGTCCCATTTTATGACATCTTGTGCCCCAGTTGTTAAATGAATCGCAGCAGTTTTTAAGTTACTAACATGGTTGTTAAGTGAATGTGGCTTCCCCGTTGATTTTTGAAGGTTACAAATGGTGATCATATGACTCCAGGACATGAAACCGTCATAAATATGAATCAGTTACCGAACATCTGAATTTTGATCACATTACCATGGGGATGCTGTGGTGGTCATAAGTATGAAAAAGGGTCACAAGTCACTTTTTTCAAACCCATTGTAACTTTGAATGGTCGCTAAATGAACTGTTAAGGACTACCTGCATATAACATTGCTTCTGGAAAAGCCTAAGTAGAATCTCAGGGTGAGGCTTATATCTATGTGTTCAGAAAGTTTTATATTTCAATTATTAAATTGCCAGGCATCAACTTTCCTTCAGTGAACATGAAAAAGTTCTTTGCTTGCACATACTGAAAAAAATTGGTCCCAGATATTATTCTGTCCATTTTTTTTTGCATTGGAATCAATACTATAATTAACAAAAGTCCAGGTTTTTCCCATAGTTGTATAGGCAACCACTCCAGATACAAACAAAACCAATAAGAGTATAATAATGAGGATCAAAAAAGCAATGTAAAGTTAGGAAATAATTCTTTCACATCAATTCCTAAGACTTGTATTATTTTTAAAGCATAGATATGTAAAGTTCAAAATCACTTGCTGTTCCTTAGTAGAGAACAACAGATGAAAGTTTTTATTATAAACAACTGGGCTTTACAAATGTTCAGTTTCTATATCCACCCTCCTACAATCCAATTTATTTAATGTTTATTTTTATTTATCTTATTTATTTCAATAATTTATGTGGCCACCTATCTCATAGCAGTGATTCTAGTATTAGCTGCTATGGGAAAAATAAGATGATGAGGGAAGCAATGAGTGAGCAATTATTCATTATATACATCTATACATAAGAGGCATCATTAAAAAGGCACAACAAAAAATATACTTCCTGTGTCAACTCAGAAAGCTCAGACTGCCCAAGGAGCTGCTGATACAATTCTACAGAGAAATCGCTGAATCTGTCATTTGTTCTTCTATAACTGTCTTGTTTTGGTACCGTAACAAACAGACTTCAATGGATAGTTAAGACTGGAGGAAAAAAACGGTTGCAACCAGCCTGCCTTCCATCGAGGACCTATATATTGCATGAGCTAAAAAGAGGGCTGAGAACATATCTACAGACTCCTCACAACCTGGACATCCTGGACATAAACTGGTTCAACTCCTTCCCTCAGGATGCCACTATAAGGCACATGGCAAAACAATTTGAAGCAAAAAGACAGTTTTTTCCCCTCATGCCATTATTCTGCTGAACACCTAATTCCCACAGTACTGTTTTATGTCTAAATATATTTACCCATGTAGTAGGGGTGTATTACTATTCTTCTTCTAATATTGGTATCTTAATGATTGTATTACTTTGTTGTTTGTGTGTACACTGAGAGCTCATACCCCAGAGACAAATTCCTTGTGTGTCCAATCTTGCTTAGCCAATAAAGAATATTGTATGGTAAGGTAAGGTAAGGTATGGTAAGGTATGGTAAGGTAAGGTAAGGTAAGGTAAGGTATGGTATGGTATGGTATGGTATGGTATGGTATGGTATGGTATGGTATGGCATGGCATGGCATGGCATGGCATGGCATGGCATGGCATTACATGGATTGGAATTGTATGGAATTGTATTCATTATAAGGATTATTTTAACCAACAGAAAACCAGTAATGTTTTATCATCTTTGGTTAAAGAAAATATGTTATCTATTACAGCTTAGTGAAATAAAGGAAATTGTTAATAGCAAGGAAGAAAAATTATTTCCTGGGAGTTTAATGCACCAATTCATGCAACCTGTATGTCACTATGTCAATTGCTCTTCATCCAAAACATCGAGAGAAGCCGATCAATTTATACGTATTAGATAACATTTTGACCCAGTTAGAAAGCTGACTGAATTAAGTTGAAGATGGGAACTCTTTGGGAATTTTCATCCACTGATTGATGTTTTTGCTGCAGATCTTCAGGCTTCACTTCTACGATATCAAAATATTGCTTCTTTATTACTGACAGTGAATAAATCCTGTACTAAGAAACATGGCAGTTCTTTAGAAGCTTAATAAGGATTCACCTGCAGGCAAGTTTATAAAGCCAGGAAAGCTACCCTGAAATACAAATTGTGTTTCCTGACCACTGTAAGGAAAGGGCATTATCTTTAAAGTCTGATAGGTCTGAGTATCTTAAAACATGGTTCACAATTCACTGCTCCTCTGTCAAAAGACATGGTTGCAATTTCTTTGCAAGCAAGTCATATGAAGTAAAAGGAATTTGAGAAAAGCTATAAGTATTCAAACAAGCAATGTCATAGTCAGAAGAATGATTTCTTCAATGTTTTCCAAAAATATCAAAGAATCCATGCTGACAAGAAATGATAGTTGGGGGGGGGGGGCGGAGCTGACGTCGCGACGATAGGGCATGCGATCTTGGAGGTCTGAGATCGCTGCCGATATCTTTGTTCCTGGACGATCCTATTGGATCTAAACCGTCCCGAAGAGATGGTGAAAGTGAAGAGCACATCCTGTCAATCCCAGGGATACTGCAAAGTCCCTGGTAGATCCAGGAGAAGGTCTTCTTGCCAGAGGCAAAGAGGCAGCCATTAAAGCGGCTGAGAACGAAAGAGAACGGAAAGAGAGAGTGTGCCGGTTTGGTGAGAATTTTTGCTTTACTTTAAGATTTGAAAGGACACCCTAAGGAAAAGAAAGAATCTGTAAAAGTTTTGACAGAAGTGATTAAGCGGCGATTTTAAACAGGAATGTCAAAGTAATGGTTTTTTTTTTTCATTGCTGGATTTTCTATACACGATCTTATATTTTGAAACTGGACTGGTTTTTTCTTTTTCATCTATTCTTTTTTCTCCTTTTTGATTTTGTAATTAAATTTGGCTAGAGAATCCCATTTAGTTATTTCTTTTTTAAAAATATCTTTTTCTTTTTTATTAATTCTTATTGCATTTTGCTTGGAAAAGGAGGGGGAAAGTGAAAGCAAAGAAACTTTGTAACACTGCCAACTTGAGGCTTGGAAATATTTTATTTCTCTTGTGACCAGACAAAGCTGAGAAAGAAAGAACTGAGACTTTCTTTCAAGGACATTGCCTGTTTGATAAGATAGAGGGAGGAGCATGGGAGAGTATTATTGCAGGTGCTCTTCTGGGTTTCTATCAACAGCTGGAGTCTAGTGCTGAAGGTTATAGAAAAGAAAAGGTGATAGGTTTCTGGAGAAGTGTGTTATAACAAGAGCCTTGGATAACTAAACAAAGTGCAGTGTTTTTTTTTTTTTTTTAAAGCTGTGCTACCCCTCCTCAACAGTTTACTTTTTGAAATAGCTATTTGGACCTTTAGTTCTTTGGAACTTGTCTTTGCTTTTTTTTTCTTTATGCTTGTCTTTGGAAGTTAATTTTTTACGTTTTTTTTTTTTAAAGAAAAGTTTTAGTATTAATGATTCCCTTCCTTTTCTTTTTAAGGGAGTAGCTTATTTTTTCTTTTTCTCTTTTTGATTTTCTGGTATTTTTGTTTTTCCATCTACCTCCAATACTGGTTTTTTCTTTCTTTTTATCTTCCTGGCTTTTTTTTTTCTTTTTTCTCTTATGCAGTCTTTTATATTTGAGACCTCTTAATAGGATTAAGGTGTTGAAGAACCTGAAGAATTTTTCCTTTTTTTAAAGCTTTTTATTCTTCACTTTTCTGCCTTTTTTAGGATTTTACAACTTTTTCTCCTTTGTGTATGTTTATGGTTTTTTCCTTCATTTTTGAATTTTCATTGTTATCTAATTAATTGATTGGATTAAGGTATACAAGAACCTGAAGAAATTCTTTTTCTTTTTTTATTATTATTACTATTTGGTTTCTTTTTTCCTACTATTTTTATTTGGAATCGCAGTTGGTTACTTTACAATCAGATTAAGGTCTAGAAGAACCTGAAGATTTTGAATTGTTTGAAATGAGTAGGAAATTAACAGCTACCGGTTCTTCAACTTCTACTTCCTCCTCTCCACCATCTGGAGGACAACGTTTAATACAGACAATGTTAAGGCAAGAGAAAAAACAAGAAAAAGAAAAAGTGACCTGCAGATGATTATGCAAGGAATTCAAAACATTCAGACAAAATCAGAGAATATTGAAAAGAGAATAGAGAACATCAAACAAAGAACAGAGAACATTGAACAAAGAACAGGGAAAACCAATGAAAAAGTCGAGAACATCCAACAAATGATGATGAAGTATGATGAGAGACGACTAAAAATTGAAGAAGAAGATAAACAAAGAGATAAGAAGATTGGAGACATTGATACCAGATTAACTGTGGTTGAACAAGATAAAAGTGGTATGCTGAGATGGGAGATGGACAGATCAGAATTTTATCTCAGATTCCAAAACATAGAGGAAGAAAAAGGACAAAATCTAGCTAATGATAGAAATATTGGCTGAAGCTTTGGAAATAACGGAAGAGAAGATGATGGATGGAATAGATGAGGTTTATCGAGTCTTCACAAGATATGCAATGAGAAATAGCCTACCAAGAGAAGTTCACATCAGATTTACAAAGAAAGCCATTAAAACGCAAATATTGCAAGTGGCAAGAGAGAAAACATTGAAATATAAAGATAAGGAAATTTTGGTTTTGAAACAAGTACCCAGAAGAGTGAGAGAGATGAGAAGAAAATACCGATTCTTGACCAAATTGTTACTTAAAAAAGAGGTGAATTATAGATGGCTGATTCCAGAAGGTTTAATGTTCACATGGCAAGAACAGAGATACAGAATTGATTAAATTGAGAAAGCTGAATCATTTTATACAGAATTTTTCAGAGGGAAAGAGGAAGAGGCAGAAAAAGAAATTTCACTAATTGAATTCCAAGAGGACTGCCAAAGGATGACTGAAAAAGAGGAAGGTGCAGTAGGTCGAAAGGAGGAAGCCAAAGGCCAATATGAACCAAGATCCATGAGAGCTGCCAATCCTAATTATAAAATAAAATCATGGAAGAGAAAAAATTCATTACAATGAATATAAATGGACTTAATTCAGCCGTTAAAAAAAGGAAAACTTTCCATAAATTAGAGAAATTAAAATTTGATATAATCTGCCTACAAGAAGTACATATTAAAAAGCAATATGAACAATTGTTGATACAGCCAAAACTAGGGAAAATATTTACCTCCTTGACACAATGCAAGAAAAGAGGAGTGGTTTTATATATTAAAGAGACTATTTCAGCAAAATTGATTTATACTGATGACGACGGAAGAATACTAATGGTGGAAATAATGGATAATAATACGAAAACACTCCTGATTGCAATCTATGCCCCGAATGATAAACAGGAAGAATTTTATAAAAAAATTACATATCAAAATAATTGAACTGGACTATGCTAATATAGTTATGATGGGAGATTTTAATGGAATTGTAGAAAACAAATTGGATTATACAGCACAGAAAACAATAAGCAAAACAGAAAGACTCTCCCTAAATCTTTATTTAAAATGGTAGATGAAATAAACTTAAAAGATACAAGGAGAGAAAGAAATGCTAAGACTAAACAATACACCTTCTACTCAAACAGACATTTATCATTGTCCAGAATAGATATGATATGGATGTCAACAGAATTGTTAGCTAATATTCAAGAAATAAAATAAAATAATAAATATTGAAACAAGTGTTTGGGCAGATCATAATCCAATGACAATTAAATGGAAAGGACAAAGAAGTAGATCTAGATGGACATTAAATGATACTATATTAAAAGAAAAAGACTTCATAGAGAAAATGGAGAAAGAATGGGCTTTTTTCTTTAAAGAAAATAAAAAGAAGACACATCAATGCACAATGTATGGGATACAATGAAGGCATATGCCAGAGGCTTGATAATAGACTATACAAGAAAAAGAAATACCATGAAAAGATTAGCCTCTAAGGCATTAGAGGATGAGTATAAAGGACCTGAAAAAGAGCTACAGAAAATGCCACAGAAAAAGGACATAGTTAAAAATGGATATAACTAAACATAAAATGGGTCTAATAAAAAAAGAAGAATTCGCACAGAAAATTAGAGGTGCTAAACAGAATTACTTTGAAGATACAAATAAACCAGGTAGATGGTTAGCATATAAATTAAGAAAGGAGAAAGGATCAAGGAAAATATTGCAATTAATAGATGATCAAGGCTAAGTTTGCTATGGTAGTAAAGAGAAGAAGGAAATCATTCGAGATTATTATGGGAAACTATACACACAAGAGAATATTGATGAGGAAAGAGTCAAACAGTACCTACAGAATACTAAATTACCCCAGATACCTAAAGAGATTGAAACAATGTTAGAAAGCAATATAACGGTGATGGAGTTAACTGAAGCACTCAAGAAGCAAAATAATGGAAAGGCACCAGGCCCAGATGGACTTCCGGCAGAATTTTACAAAACATTACAAGAATAGTTGAATCTTCCATTGCTAGAAGTTATGAAGTTATGTTAAAGAAGAGGATACCTAAACCATGGTCAGAAGCTTATATTACATTTGTTCCAAAAGAGGAGGCTAATCCATTACAAATTAAGAACTATAGACCTATTTCCCTACTAAAGGCAGATTATAAAATTTTTGCTTCAATATTGGCAGAAAGACTTAAATAATTTTATTCATCCTGATCAAAATGGATTTCTGCCAAAGAGACAAACTAAAGACAATATGAGAGTAATCTTGGACATATTAACAAAGAATATGCTATCAAGACAAAAGGAAGAACTGGCAGACCTATTGAAAATTCAGGTCATGAATAAGATCAAGTACTTGGGGATATACTTGACAGCAAGATGCAGAACACTAAAATAAAATAATTATATCAAACTTAAACAGCAGATAGCACTAGATTTGGCGAAATGGGAAAATTTACAGCTGTCACTAATAGGGAGAATTTCAACAATCAAGATGAATATATTACCAAGAATTTTATATTTGTTTCAAACAATTCCAATTAGGCTTGGAAAAGACTATTTTGAAGATTTAAATAAAATTGTGTTGAAATTTATATGGCGAGGTAAGAAAGCGAGAATAAAGTTAAAACTTTTTCAAGATGCTAGAATAAGAGGAAAAATTGGTTTGCCTTATTAGGAGTTGTATTACCAAACTACAATTTTGATGTGGGTTAAGGAATGGATAACATTAAGAAATACTAGACAGTTGACATTAGAAGGACATGATCTGTTGTTGGGGTGGCATGCTTTTCTATGGTATAAAGCAACTAAAACACAAGGGTACTTTAGAAAATATTACATACGGGAGTCTCTGTGGTTAAACTGGGAGAAGATTAAAAGACAATGTTATCTGAAAATTCCAGTCTGGCTATTGACTATTGAAGCATTTTCTTATCCTATAATATACAAAAAGGAACAAACAGTTAGATATGGTGAAATATTGAATGAAAAGGGTGAACTTAAATCTATACAAAAACTAGAGGAGCAAGGTATAAAGATGAATTGGTTTTCATATGCGCAAATACATTCAAGGTATGATAAAGGTTTTAAAATAGAAGGTTTCTATGATAAACTGACTGATTTAGATAAGATTTTGACAGGTACTGATGAAAAGGTGATAAAAAAATTGTATGGATATTTATTAGAAATTAAACTAGAAGAAGAAAAAGTTAAAGAAACTATGATTGCTTGGGGGAAGAATTTTGGATATGGAATTGATCTAGAGAAATGGCAAAAATTGTGGTCTCAAAATTATAAAATGACAATGTCAACAGCATATAAAGAACATTTGTATAGGATGTTTTACAGGTGGCATTTCCCCCTGACAAGAATAGCAAGAATGTTCAAGAATAAATCCGAAAAATGTTGGAAATGTCATCAGACACCTGGCTCATATTACCATATGTGGTGGACCTGTGAGGATGCTAAAAAATATTGAACTAAAATCCACACGTGGTTGGAAAAAATGACAAAAAAGCATATAGACTTGAAACCAGAGATATTTTTATTGGGAATTTTACCTGAAATATATAGCAAAGATTTGAAATACCTGGTTGTAAATGTATTAACAGCGGCTAGGATTGTATTTGCTAAAAACTGGAACAATGAGAAAATACCATCACAGGAGGAAATTATTAAGAAAATATTGGAATGTGCTGAAATGAGCAGATTGACATTTGAAATTAGAGAACAGGATGATAAACAATTTTATAAAGTTTGGGATCTATTCTATCAATCGTTAGACAATAAAGTATAGTAACGAAATACGTAGACTTTTAGAAAATACTAAATATATAAAGATGTATTCTTTTCTTATTATATCTATGAAATGTTTTTAGGATAGATTTGGGATGATAATATGAATTGTCACAAAACAAATTAAGTAAAATATGATTATTTTGCAAAGCATGAAAGAATAAAAGTATAGTCAAATGATTGATTAATAATGATACCAATGTATTTAATATTGGATTGAAAATTTGAGACCATATACAATGTAATTGTAATTGAAGACTACGAAATGGAAGCACAAAATAATTTGCAAACCAAGCGGCACACTGTATGTATATATATGGAAGATGGCCTGATGTTTTTGTTTTGTTTGTTTATGTTTGTTTTAAAAACCAATAAAAAAATTTTTTTTAAAAAAAGAAATGATTGTTGAGCCTCCATTTTAAGATATGCATCTAGTGACCATTTGAAGTTACAAGAGCAGTGGAAAAAAGTGACTTATGACTCTCTTTCATAAATTTGTTGCAGCATCCACATAGTCACATGATCAGGATTCAGACTTTTGGCAACTGGGATATTTATGACAGCTCCAATGTTCCGGGATCATGTGATCAACTTTGGCAATCTTTTGACAAGTGAAGTCAATGGAGAAACCCAGGGGTAGAATTCAAATTTTTAACGACCAGTTCTGTGGGCGTGGCTTAGGTGGTGGGCATGGCTTGGTGGTCATGTGACTGGGTGGACATGGCTTGGTAGTCATGTTATTGGCTGGGTGTGGCCAACTCAATATCACTCACATCGAGGCACGCTTCTCCTCGCCTGGCCTCTTATGACTGTGGGGATGCTACAACAGTTGTAAGTGTGGAAAATGGTCATAAGTCACTTTTTTCAGTGCCATTTTAACTTTGAATGGTCAGTCCACACAAGCAAAGTACCAGCAAAGGAGGGGGAAAAAACTCCAGAGACGTTCCTGAGACAGGAAGTCTAGTCCTGCCAAGCATGTAATAAGGGTTAACGGAGAGGCAGTTTCTGTAAGCAACACCAGAATGTTTCCTTCCCGCCTTCCTTACAGGATTAGGCCACTAATTTCTTCTAACAACCAGTTCTCTGAACTGCTTAGAATGTTAACAACCAGTTCTAGCAAATAGGTGCGAACGGGTAGAATCCCACCCCTGGAGAAGTCCCCATTCACTTTACAACTGTGTCACTCATTTAATAACTGTGGCAAGAAAGGTCATAAAACTGGGGCAAAGGTTACTTACTGTCTCACTTAGCAACAGAAAGTGTGGGCTTAATTGTGGTTGTAAGTCAAGGACTACCTGTCGCCTATATCTCTAGGTCATTGCTTTTCATTGCTGAAAAGCAATGTTAGAAAGTGTTTGCTTCCTAACTTTTAATATCCAAAACGAATTTCCGATTCCATATTCTCTACTCTGGAATGACACAATGTGACATTATTCCAGGTATCTGGAGAATTCTATCATATGCCATCTTTCTTCTCATGACAAAGCATTCCCATTTCCTTCAATAAAACTTAGTTTTGAGTACCCAGTTATCCGTATTGCCTTTTTTTGAAACTTAGTCTGAATTCCTTCTTAAAGTGTCACATTCTGAAGTAGCACAAAAGGCATCCGATCAATAAAATGGAATGATTGCTTCCCTTAATTTGAGAACTGTACTTCTTTTCATGTAGTACTAACATTGCATTTGCCTTTTTGCAGCTCTATCACATTACTGATTTATAGTTCTTCTGTTCCACAAACCTTTTCACAACTACGGGGCATCTCCATTTTTTCCTCTATTCATTTGATTTTTCTTCTGAACTTGAAGAAGTTTCCATTGGTCTCTGTTAAATTTCTTCATGTTGAGTTGAATCTATTTTGCTAAACTATCAAGATTGGGGTTTTTTTCCCCCATTGTCTTCTGGAGCAGTGGTCTCCAACTTTGGCAACTTTAAGACTTGTGGACTTCAATTCCCAGAATTCCTCAGCCAGCTTAAAAGTCTTAAAATTGCCAAGGTTGGAGACCCCTGTTCTGGAGCATTAGCTATTCTCTCTAATTTAGTGATATTTGCAGATTTGATAAGGATCCATCTTTTAAATTCAAATCACATAAAAATATTGAAGAGGATAAGGCTCTTGATTAAAGACTGTAGCATCCCTTTCAAGAATTCACTTCAAACTCACAAAGAACCATGGATCAGTCTCTTTGCATATGAGCGAGTCAGGTTGGCATCCCTTGAACTGTTCTGTCATTTAGCCTAACTTAACTAACTTGCTAATCAGGATATCCCAGGGTACTTTTCAAATGCTTTGCTGAAATTGAGCTTCGGGACATTTACAGCATTCTCATACTCTGCAAATCAAAACACCCAATACAAATAAGACACCATTAAGCGGATCAACTTTTTACTAGGAAAATCCATACTGACTTCTAATGATTACCACATTGTTTTCATGGTGCTTGTGAGCTGACCTCTTTATCCTCTGTTTTAATATTAATATTAACTGACAGGTCTGTAGTTTCCTCTATCTCCTTTTCCCCACTTTTGACTTCTTTACTTGACATTCCATCAAATTGCCAAGATGTCTCAATGATAATATACATGCAAATACAAGACATGCATAATACATCAGGCTAGGCCATCAGCAAGTTTCTTCAGGAAGCTATCAGTCTCAAGTTCTATGCTGCCTCTTCACCATGGATATATTGTATTGTATTGTGTTATGCAGGTTAAACTTATAAAATTAGAATATTGTGCAAAAGTTCATTTATTTCAGTAATGCAATTTAAAAGGTGAAACTAATATATGAGGTAGACTCATTACATGCAAAACAAGATAGTTCAAGCCATGATTTGTCATAATTGTGAAGATTATGGCTTACAGCTCATGGAAACCCCAAATCCACAATCTCAGAAAATTAGAATATTTCATGCAATCAATAAAACAAGGATTGTACATAGAACAATATTGGACCTCTGAAAAGGTTAAGCATGCATATGTACTCAGTACTTGGTTTGGGTTCCTTTTGCAGCAATTACCACCTTAATGCAGTGTGGCATGGAAGCTATCAGCCTGTGGCACTTCTGTGGTGTTATGAAAGACCAGGATGCTTCCATAGCGGCCTTTAGCTCTTCTGCATTGTTCGGTCTCATGTCTCTCATCTTTCTCTTGGCAATGCCCCATAGATTATCTATGGGGTTCAGGTCAGGCGAGTTTGCTGGCCAATCAAGCACAGTAATCCCACGGTCATTGAACCAGGTTTTGGTGCTTTTGGCAGTGTAGACAGGTGCCAAGTCCTGCTGGAAAATGAAGTCAGCATCCACATAAAGCTCGTCTGTGGAAGGAAGCATGAAGTGCTCCACAATCTCCTGGTAGGCAGCTGCATTGACCCTGGACTTAATGAAGCAAACCAGCAGATGACATGGCTCCCCAAATCAGCACAGACTATGGAAACTTCACACTAGACTTCAAGCATCTTGCAGTGTGTGCCTCTCCATTCTTCCTCCAGACTCTGGGTCTTTAGTTTCCAAATGAGATGCAAAAGTTGCTCTCATCAGAAAAGAGGACTTTGGACCACTGAGCAACAGAACAGTTCTGTTTTTCTTTAGCCTAGGTAAGATTCCACCCTTTTCCCTTCCACACAACTTTCTATTAATGTGCCTTGATATAGCACTTTGGGAACATCCAACTTCTTTTGCAATTACCTTTTGAGGCTTTCCCTCCTTATAGAGGGTGTCAATGATGGTTTTCTGCACAATTGTCAGGTCAGCAGTCTTTCCCATGATTGTGCTTCCTACTGAACCAGACTGAGAGACCATTTAAAGGCTCAGGAACCCTTTGCAGGTCTTATGGCTTAATTAGCTGATTAGAGTGGGACACTTTGAGCCTAGAATATTGATCCTTTTCACAATATTCTAATTTTCTGAGATTGTGGATTTGGGTTTTCATGAGCTGTAAGCCATCATCATCTCAGTTATGACAAATCACAGCTTGAACTATCTTGATTTGCATGTAATGAGGCTATCTCATATATTAGGTACACCTTTTAAGTTGCATTCCTGAAATAAATGAACTTTTGCATGATATTCTAATTTTTCAAGTTTCACCTGTATTGTATTTATTATTTTATAAATTATTTATTTATAATTTATTAAATATTTATTTCTCTATTTATCAGCTGCCTGATGAAAAAATGAGCCTCAATGGAGAAGGCTGAAGCAAAATAGGAATTGAGTAATTCTGCATTTTCTTTGTTATCTTTCAGGGGGTCTTTCCTGTATTATTGTGCAGCTGATATATTGATCCTTTTTAATGTTGTTATTGTTTTTCAACATATCTCATGAAATCGATTTTGTTCTTCTTCAGTAACTTCAACTCATTTTCAAACATCATCTCTACAGTGCTAGTCTCTCTGGCCCCAGACCTGGCCTATGATCTGGGACATTCCTTCCTGGTGATGCTGTGAGTCTTGAGATGAGAGTGATGCACAAATGATCCTTCTTTTAGGTCCATAGATTCAGTTTCTGTTCATGCTCTGCTAATGCTGGAAAAGAACTGGGTTGCATCCATAAAATTGCAATCTATAGTGTGCATTGGAAGTGGAAAAAAATAGAGATATTTCAGATTTCCATCCTTAACTCATTTTTCTGGGAATGAGTTTCAATTCACTGATGTATCTTACTTCTGTGTGTTTGTGAATGTGACTGTCCTATTGAAACAGAGATTTCTAAACACTGCATGATGATGAATATATGAACATTAAATAGTTTGTTATGTCTCAGTTTGCAGTATGCATGTAAATGGAAGTGGTTTTTAAAATTTGCTCTTGGTTTTCGGAAATGGTTATGAGTGTGTGAGTGTATTCCACTTTGGTAGTTGACAGCAAACAGGCACACAATATCAAGCGTTATGATTCCTCTCTTATTTAAAATGATAAAATGGACCCTCCCCCTCCCATTTTTTTAAAGTTATATTCCCAGATAAAGGATAGTTCAAAGGTTTAACTATTCAAAACAGCATCGTCCCTGCATTCTTTTTTAGAACAATATATTTACCCTCAACCTTTTAAACAAGAGTTTTACAAATTAGAATAAAACTCTTTAAAGCAGTGCAGTATGCATTAACATATACCTTATATTGTTTCATGCAATCATAAAAACAGCCTCTAATAATGTGATATATTAGATAGAATAATGTGTTACTCTAATATATATTAGAATAACAAAGTTGGAAGGTGTTCTAGTCTAACCCCCTGCCTAGGCAGGAAACCCTGTCCCATTTCAGACAAATGGTTATCCAATCTCTTCTTTAAAAATTCCAGTGTTGGAGAATTCACAATTTTTTGGAGGCAAGCTGTTCCTCTGGTTAATTGTTCTAACTGTCAGGAAATTTCTCCTTTGTTCTAAGTTGCTTCTCTCCTTGATTAGTTTCCATCCATTGCTTCTTGTCTTACCTTCAGGTGCTTTGGAGAATACCTTGACTCCCTCTTCTTTGTGGCAGCCCCTGAGATATCGAAACACTGCTATCATGTCTCCCCTAGTCCTTCTTTTCATTAGACTAGACATACCCAGTTCCTGCAACCGTTCTTCATGTTTTAGCTTCTAGTCCCTAATCATCTTTGTTGCTCTGTTTGTTTATATTTCATATGGTTATAATGCGACCAATTAAAAAAAAACTGGTAGAAGGAAAAGGACAAGTTAAGACTTCAGGCAAATTGAATATTTAGAGAGGGGAATAGTGAACTGTGGAATTATTTGTGAAATTCCCAAATGATTAGCACTATATCACTATTATGCAAATAATCATTTGCAATCTAGATTATCAGTATTTTCTGCTTACCTCTAAACTGCAGTGTAAAATGTCAGCTTCTCTCGGCTTTGATTCAGTTAAGATTTGCTTCAAATACCTAATTATTTTTTATTATCCAGGCTTAATCCTCGGCACAGAGCTAATTAATAGTTTCAAAGTTGTATTCCTCTAAGCATCAGTCACAACCTTCAAGAATGTGACTTTGCAAAGCTCAGTTTGAATATCTTTAATGAAAGAAGATGGGCCTCATTGTTGCCTTACGTGTGTGTGTGTGTGTGTGTGTGTGTGTGTGTGTGAGATTATAGTTGTGCTGTTAAAGTTGTAGCAACGTTTCAGCAGAATCTCATCTGCCATCATCAGGCTTCTGTATTGTGTTCGTCTGTGAGTCAGACTTTCCCAGTCGTTTCTGTTTTAAATTTGGTGCTAGCCTACTGCTGTGCCAGAATGGTTTTTTCTTCATCCTGATTGGTTGGGAGTCTTGGTCTGTGTTTATTGGTCTTGGTGTGTTCTGCTTGATTGGTGTTTCTAATATCTTCTGTCTGTTTTGTGGCTTTTTTTTTCTTGAATGGCTGGCAACAATGTGTTTCCTGTATTGGAGGCTTTTAGTGCAGCTTGGCTCCGAGTAAATGGACGGCTATCATTTATTAGGAAGCTAGGTTTCATCTGGGTGCCTGGTTGGGGTGTGTTTGAGCTGAAGGTATCAGGGACAAAAACTTACACATTTGTTTGTGTCCAATGTTTCTGAGCAGTGGTGGGATTCAAATTTTTTTTACTATCAGTTCTGTGGGCATGGCTTGGTGGGCGTGGCAGGGGAAGGATACTGTAAAATCTCCAGTCAGAGGTAGCATTTGCTGGTTCTCCGAATGACTCAAAATTTCCGCTACCGGTTCTCCAGAACTGGTCAGAACCTGCTGAGCACCACATCTGTTTCAGAGGTGATGTATCTATTTATATTCAACTTTTGAACAAAACTAATTCAAATTTTTTTGTAAATTCCAGTACAAATTAACTTGATCTCTATCTTCTAACATCCTCCCAACCCCCAACCCCCCCTCCCCCCCAAAAAAGATGAAAAGGTAGCTTCATCAGAATTTGGACTTCTCTGCTGCAATTCATTTCTATGTTCAAAAATATAATCTATTTAAATATATGTCCAGAAAGACCCACGGGCATTTGTATAGGCTATAGAATTCCTCTTCCTTATTCTAATACAGAATCTCTGTTTCAGACAGGTTTGAAAGAGGTTGTCTTTTGTAGGAAAACAAAAAAATATTTTTGTGGCACTTTACAAAAAAAATATGCAAGGATGCACTTAAAGGCTTCTTGAATTGATTTTAATTCAGAACGGTTATACAGCTGCAGAAGATCATATATGCTCTGGGAATTACAAGAGACATTATTTAAGAGATTCTGGAATTAATTAACTCTGAGAAAATACTGTTGATCAAGTAAACTAGGAAAACACTCAATAGACATCATGAATATTGGAAAATATAATCCCAAGGAAACATTCCCATGGAATAGGTGTAATTATTTATCTGAAATAAGAAACAGGAAAGCACTCAAGAATAAATTTGCAAAAATATTTTTGCACCCACTTATTCCATTTTCTATGCACTTGTCTTATTGCACAACCCATCAGTCTCTTTAATTCTAATAAGTCGCCTATTTTTAAAAAATCCTATGCCTAGATTGGGGCCATGGTGGCTCAGCAGTTAAGGTGCTGGGCTTGTTGGTTGCAACCCTGATTTGACACCCAAATGCCACAGGGTGAATTCCCATCCTTGCCCAAGCTCCTGCCCTGGTAAATAGGTACCATTGTGGTGAGAAGATAACAGCACTCTATGACATCATGCTGGCTACAAGACTGCAGAAATGTCTTTGAACACAGCTGGCTCAATGGCCTTGAAATGGACATAAGTTCCATCCCCTATAATGAGCAATGACTAGCAGAGTAAAATCCACAGGGGGGACTCCTTATGCCTAAACTGGCATAACTTTCTCTATATTTAGTATTCAGTGTCAAACTACCTTTGACTATTATTAAGTCATCCCAGAGCCATCTAAGCATTATCACCCTTTCTTTAAATTGTACCAAAAAGTTTGGAGTCTTTCTTAGAGAAGACTGAAGGCTACCACTGCAAACTTGTCAAAGAAATCTCCTTTGCCCCACATATAGTTATGCCAAAATGATTGCTGTTCATCAGCCCATTTCCAGGGTGCGTATGGCTGGTAAGCCTTTACAGCCAATGGGATGCTTACACATCCTTGCAAATGAGCATGAGGCAAGACCAAAATCTGATCACTGCTGTACAACCATTTGGCAGTTGAACTTGCTACTCTCTACTTTGCTGTTCAAGAGATTCAGGTATAGGACCCTTATAAATATTTTAAGCAAATGTTTGGTGAAAACCATAAGTGTACAAAAAAAAATCTCCTTGGATATGAGATGCATAAACAGATCTCAGGGAGTCGAACATATGTAAGGGGAGATATTTATTTGCTGAATATAATTCTTCAGCTAATCCTCCCAAGTGTTTTCTTTGATAGTGACAATTAACTTATAGGAGAGCGTACAGTTTTCCATTTCTCTTCATCACTTTGCCAAATTGCCCACTACTGGCAGGGCTTTAGAAATGTACAGGTGAGACTCGAAAAATTAGAATATCATGCAAAAGATCATTTATTTCAGGAATGCAACTTAAAAGGTGAACCTAATATATGAGATAGACTCATTACATACAAAGCAAGATAGTTCAAGCTGTGATTTGTCATAATTGAGATGATTATGGCTTACAACTCATGAAAACCCCAAATCCACAAATCTCAGAAAATTAGAATTTTGTGAAAAGGTTCAATATTCTCGGCTCAAAGTGTCCCACTCTAATCAGCTAATTAAGCCATAACACCTGCAAAGGGTTCCTGAGCCTTTAAATGGTCTCTCAGTCTGGTTCAGTAGGAATCACAATCATGGGAAAGACTGCTGACCTGACAGTTGTACAGAAAACCATCATTGACACCCTCCATAAGGATGGAAAGCCTCAAAAGGTAATTGCAAAAGAAGTTAGATGTTCTCAAAGTGCTATATCAAAGCACATTGATATAAAGTTATCTGGAAGGGAAAAGTGTGGAAGAAAAAGGTGCACAAGCATCAGGGATAACCACAGCCTGGAGAGGATTGTCAGGAAAAGGCCATTCAAAAGTGCTGGGGACTTTCACAAGGAGTGGACTGAGGCTGGAGTCAGTGCATCAAGAGCCACCACACAGAGTTGGATTCTGGATATGGGCTTCAAATGTCATATTCCTCTTGTCAAGCTGCTCCTGAACAACGAACAATGTCAGAAGCGTCTTACATGGGCTAAAGAAAAACTGAACTGGTCTGTTGCTCAGTCATCCAATGTCCTCTTTTCTGATGAGAGCAACTTTTACATCTCATTTGGAAACCAAGGACCCAGAGTCTGGAGGAAGAATGGAGATGCAAGATGCTTGAAGTCTAGTGTGAAGTTTCACACAGTCATTTGCTGGTGTTTGTCCACTGTGCTTCACTGAGTCCAGGGTCAATGCAACCATCTACCAGGAGATTTTGAAGCACTTCATACTTCCTTCTGCAGACGATCTTTATGGGGATGCTGACTTCATTTTCCAGCAGGACTTGGCACCTGCCCACACTGCCAAAAGCATCAAAACCTGGTTCAATGACCATGGGATTACTATGCTTGATTGGCCAGCAAACTCACCTGACCTGAACCCCATAGAGAATCTATGGGGCATTGCCAAGAGAAAGATGAGAGACATGAGACTGAACAATGCAGAAGAGCTAAAGGCCGCTACTGAAGCATCCTGGTCTTCCATAACACCTCAGCAGTGCCACAGGCTGATAGCTTTCATGCCACGCCGCATTGAGGCAGTAATTGCTGCAAAAGGGGCCCAAACCAAGTACTGAGTACATATGCATGCTTATCCTTTTCAGAGGTCCGATATTGTTCTATGTACAATCCTTGTTTTATTGATTGTATGTAATATTCTAATTTCCTGAGATTGTGGATTTGGAGTTTTCATGAGCTGTAAGCCATCATCATCACAATTATGACAAATCACAGCTTGAACTATCTTGCTTTGCATGTAATGAGGCTATCTCATATATTAGGATCACCTTTTAAGTTGCATTACTGAAATAAATGAACTTTTGTATGATATTCTAATTTTTCAAGTTTTACCTGTAAGTGACTTCACTATATTCTGATAGGATTTTAAATTGCAAGGAGGGTATATTTTATCCCAAAGAGTAGTTACTGTAGCAGAATTCATGTGCTTTTCTTCTCTGTTTTTCTGAAATATTTGGAGGGAGATGTGTTTCAGACAATCAAATACCAAGAATCACAATAATTGCTTTGCAACCTGCCTTTTTATGGAAACTTCTTTCAGTTCTCACCCAGAATTCCTAGAGATGCTAAATAGATTGCTTCTAGCAGAGGCTCAGAAGAAATAAAGGACTACATACATCCTCATAAGTATGATATCCAAAAAATGCTACAGCTGCTTTCAACAACCTCAAGCATTTCAGGAAGACTAGATAAACTGTAAGATCCATAGCACCTAACAACAAAGGAATTATAGATGTCCAACATTATCTAAAGAAAAACATAAACCCAAGCAATAATTTATTTCCTAGATCCAGACAGTTTTGTTGATATCTATTAGTATTAAGAAAATATTTATCATGCATTGAATAACAGACCACCTCTCGTGTATATGTATCTTATAATGCAATAATTTAATAGCAACAGGGGATGGAAGCTCAACCATTACAGCAGCAATTTTATTAGAAATATTGGCTCAGTTCTAGGGCTCACATTATGTGATAATGTAGTAATAATATGCTCCCTACATGCTCCCTACAATTTAGCAAAGAGAAAAATTTAACATAGTCCCTTCCACAACAGATTTCTTTACTACAGCCTGGAAATGTTTTACATAGGAGAACATTGAAAATAAATGCCCAGAGGGCTGAGCTGGCGTCGCGATGATACAGCATGCGATCTTGGTGGTCTGAGATCGCTGCTGATATCTTTGCTCCTGGATGGTCCAAATGGATCTAAACTGTCCCAAAGAGACGGTGAATGTAAAGAGCGCGTCCTGTCGATCCCAGAGATACCGCAAAGTCCCTGGTAGATCCAGGAGAAGCTCTGTTTGCCAGCGGCAGAGAGGTGGCCATTAAATCTGCTGAACTTGGGACAGCTCCGAAACGGAAGAGAATAGAAAGAGAAAGTGTTCCAGTTTGCTGAGAATTTTTCCTTTACTTTAAGATTTAAAAGAAAGAATCTGTAAAATTTCAGACAGAAGTGATTAAGCAGCAATTTTAAATGGGAAGTCAAATTAATTTTTTTTTTTTTGCTGGACTCTTCATATATGATTTTTTACTTTGAACTGGACTGGTCTTTTTTTTCTACCTTATTTTTTTTCTTTTGTCTCTTCTCCTTTTTGTCTTTATAATATTTTAGGCTAGAGATTCCCTTTTAGCATTTTTTTTTCTAAACCCTTTTTCCCTTTTAATTAATTTTTATAATAATTTGTTTGGAAAAGGAAGGAGAAAGTGAAAACAGAGGAAACTTTGTAACACTGCCAACTAGAGGCTTAGAAATATTGTTTCTCTTTTTTTCTTTCTCAACCAGACAAAGCTGAGAAAGAATTCAGACTTCTTTTCAAGGACTTTGAGCCTGTTTGATAAGATAGAGGGAAGAGCATGGGAGAGTATTATTGCAGGTGCTCTTCTGGGTTTCTATCACTAGCTGAAGTCTGATGTTGAAGTACACAGAAAAAAGACGATAAGACTCTAGAGAAGAAAGCTATAAAACTTAACAAAAGCCTTGGATAACTAAATAAGTGCAGTGTGTTCTTTTTCTCTTTTTTAAGTTGGGCTATTCCCCCTCCTTATCAGCTTATTATTTGTAATAGTCATTTGGATCTTTGGCCTTTTGGAAGTGGCTTTTGTCTTTCTTTTTCCTTTTGGAGCCTAATTTTTACTTTTGCATTTTATTTTAAAGGAAAAGTCTTGGTATTAATGTCTTCCTTCTTCTTTTTCTTTTAAAGGGAGTAGTCTTTTTTTCTTTTTTTCTTTCTCCCTCTCCTGCATTTTTTATTTACTTTCCATATTGGTTTTTTGTTGCTGTTGTGGCTTCCTTTTTTTTTGTATACCTTTTCATACCTGAGACTTTTCAATTGGATTAAGGTGTTGAAGAACCTGAAGAACTTCTTTTTTTCTTTAGTTTTTTTCTTTTTATTTTTCTGCCTTCTATAGGATTTAACATTTTTTTCCTTTTTCTGTTTATGTTTTTTTCTTCCCTTTTTGAGTTTTTACTGCTATTTAACTAATTGATTGGATTAAGATATACAAGAATCTGAAAAAAAATTTTTTTTTCTATTTTGCTTCTTTTTTTCCTCACTATTTTTACTTGGAATTACAATTGGTTATTTCATGAGTGGATTAAGGTCTAGAAGAACCTGAAGATCTTGAATTGTCTGAAATGAGCACAAAACTAACAGCGGCTGATTCTTCAATTCCTACTTCTTCCACTTCACCATCTGGAGGACAACGCTCAATACAGATGATATTACAAGAAGAAAAAGAACAGGAAAAGGTGACATTGCAAATAATAATGCAAGGAATTCAAAGCATACAAGCAAGAACAGAGAACACCAAAAAGAGAATAGAAAAAACTGATGAAAAGGTAGAGAACATTCAACAAATGATGATGAAGTATGATGAGAGATTCCAAAAAATTGAAGAACAAGACAAACAAAGAGATAAGAAGATTGGAGTTATTGATGGCAGATTAACAGTGGTTGAACAAGATAAAAATGGGATGCTGAAATGGGAGATGGATAGATCAGAATTTTATCTCAGATTCCAAAACATAGAGGAAGAAAAGGGACAAAACTTAGCTGAGATAATGATAAAAATCTTGGCTAAAGCTCTGGAAATAACCAAAGAGAAGATTATGGATGGAATAGATGAGGTTTTTCGAGTCTTCTCAAGATATGCAATAGCTTACCAAGAGAAGTTCACATCAGATTTACAAAGAAAGCCATTAAAACACAAATATTGCAGGCGGCAAGAGAGAAAAAATTGAAATATAAAGATAAGGAGATTGTGGTCCTGAAGCAAGTACCGAGAAGAGTGAGAGAGATGAGAAGAGAATACTGATTCTTGACTAAAATTCTACTTAAAAAAGAGGTGAATTATAGGTGTCTGATTCCAGAAGGTTTAATGTTCACATGGCAAGAACAGAGATAGAGAATTGACTCAATTGAGAAAGCTGAATTGTTCTATACTGAATACTTTGGAGGGAAAGAGGAGACAGAAAAAGAAATGTCAGTGATTGAATTCCAAGAGGTCTGCAAAATGACGACTAAAAAAGAAGAAGGTGCAGTAGGCAGAAAGGTGGAAGTTAAGGAACAACGTGAAGCAAGATCTACGAGAGCTGCCAAGCCTACCTATAAAGTATAACCATGGAAGAGAAAAAACTGATTACAATTAACATAAACAGACTTAGCTGTTAAAAGAAGGAAAACTTTCCACAAATTAGAGAAATTAAAACTTGATATAATCTGCCTACAAGAAGTACATATTAAAAAGCAACACGAACAACTGCTGATACAGCCAAAGTTAGGGAAAATATTTACTTCTTTGACACAATGCAAGAAAAGAGGAGTGGTTTTATACATTAAAGATGTATATCCCAGCAAAATTGATCCATACGGATGATGATGGAAGATTATTGGTGGAAATAATGGACAATAATATGAAAACACTCCTGATCGCAATCTATGCACCAAATGACAATCAAGAAGAATTTTATAGAAAATTACATATGAAAATAATTGAACCGGACTATGCTAATATCGTTATGATGGGAGACTTTAATGGAATTGTAGACAATAAATTGGACTACACAACACAGAAAACAACAAAGCAAAACAGAAAGACCCTCCCTAAATCCTTTTTTAAAATGACAGATGAAATAAATTTAAAAGATGCATGGAGAGAAAGAAATGCTAAGACTAAACAATACACTTTCTATCCAAAGAGACATTTATCATGGTCCAGAATAGATATGATATGGATGTCAACAGAATTGTTAGCTAATATTCAAGAAATAAATATTGGAACAAGTATTTGGGCAGATCATAATCCAATGACAATTAAATGGAAAGGACAAAGAAGAAGATCTAGATGGACATTAAATAATACTATATTAAAAGAAAAAGACTTCATACAGAAAATGGAGAAAGAATGGGCTTTTTTCTTTAAAGAAAATAAAAAGAAGACACATCAATGCACAATGTATGGGATACAATGAAGGCATATGCCAGAGGCTTGATAATAGACTATACAAGGAAAAGAAATACCACAAAAAGACTAGCCTCTAACATATAAAGGACTTGAAAAAGAGTTACAGACATTAAGTTAAAAATGGATATAATTAAATATAAAATGGGATTAATGGAAAAAGAAAATTAGCCCAGAAAATCAGAGGTGCGAAACAGAACTATTTTGAAGATGCAAATAAACCAGGTAGATGGTTAGCATATAAACTGAGAAAGGAGAAAGAATCAAGGAAAATATTGCATTTAATAGATGATCAAGGCCAAGTTTGCTATGGAAGTAAAGAGAAGAAGGAAATTATATGAGACTATTATGGGAAACTATACACACAAGAGAATATTGATGATGAAAGAGTTAAACAGTTCTTACAAAATGCTAACCTACCCCAGATACCTAAAGAGATTGAAATAATGTTAGAAAGCAATATAACGATGATGGAGTTAACTGAAGCACTCAAGAAGCAAAATAATGGAAAGCAGCAGGCCCAGATGGACTTCCGGCAGAATTTTACAAAACACTACAAATGTCGTTGAATTTTTCATTGCTAGAAGTTATCAATGAAGTTATGTTAAAGAAGAAGATACCTAAATCATGGTCAGAAGCTTATATTACACTTGTCCCAAAAGAGGAGGCCGACCCATTACAAATCAAGAACTATAGACCTATTTCCCTACTAAATGCAGACTATTAAATTTTTGCTTCAATATTGGCAGAAACACTTAAAAAATACCTAAATAATTTTGTTCACCCTGATCAAAATGGATTTCTGCCAAAGAGACAAACTAAAGACAATATGAGAGTAATCTTGGACATCTTGGAATACTACAAGGCACACCCTGAAAAACAAATGGCTTTGATATTCTTAGATTATATTCTTAGAAGGCATTTGACAATGTGAATTGGCGATTTGTGTTATTACAGCTGGAACAGATGGGCTTTGGTAAAAAAATTCATCCAAGCAAAAGAAGCTATATATCATAAGCAAACAGCAAAGGTAATGATAGAGGGAGAACTGACAGACTCTACTGATATAAGAAAAGGAACAAGACAAGGGTGCCCACTATCACCTCTGTTGTTTGTGTTAACCTTGGAAGTGCTAAACAGAAATATTAGAGGAGAAAAGGACATAAAAGGGATGAAAATTAAAAAGGAAGAATTTAAATTGCAAGCATTTGCAGATGTTCTGGTTTTCATCATAGAAGACGCACTAGAAACAGCATTAAAACTGATAGAAAAGGTAGAGGTATATGGGAAGGTGGTGGTTTGAAAATAAATAAAGACAAAACAAAGATTTTGACAAAGAATATGTTATCAAGATAAAAGGAAGAACTGGCGGATGTATTGAAAATCCAGGTCACGAATAAGATCAAGTACTTGGGGATATACTTGACAACAAGATGCAGTACACTAAAAGAAAATAATTATATCAAACTTAAACAGCAGATAGCGCTAGATTGGCGAAATGGGAAAATTTACAACTGTCACTAATAGGGAGAATTTCAACAATCAAGATGAATATATTACCAAGAATTTTATATTTGTTCCAAACAATTCCAATTAGGTTTGGAAAATATTATTTTGAAGATTTAAATAAAATTGTGTTAAAATATATATGGCGAGGTAAGAAAGCGAGAATAAAATTAAAACTTTTGCAAGATGCTAGAATAAGAGGAGGATTTGGTTTGCCTAATTGGGAGTTGTACTATCAAGCTACAAATCTGAAGTGGGTTAAGGAATGGATAACATTAAGAAATGCTAAATTGTTGACATTAGAAGGACATGATCTGTTGTTGGGGTGGCATGCTTTTCTATGGTATAAAGGAACTAAAAACCAGGGGTATTTTAGAAGACATATACGGGAGTCTCTGTGGTTAAACTAGGAGAATACTAAAAGGCAATGTTATTTGAAAATTCCAGTCTGGCTATCGACTATTGAAGCATTTTCTTATCCTATAAGAGATATCTTATCTTATCCTATACAAAAAGGAACAAACAGGTAGATATGGTGAAATATTGAATGAAAAGGGTGAACTTAAATCTATGCAAAAACTAGAGGAATAAGGTATAAAGATGAATTGGTTTTCATATGTACAAATACATTCAAGGTATGATAAAGATTCTAAAACAGAAGGTTTCTATGATAAATTGACTGATTTAGATAAGATTTTGACAAGTACTGATGAAAAGGTGATTAAAAAATTGTATGGATATTTATTAGAAATTAAACTAGAAGAAGAACAAGTTAAAGAAATAATGATTGCTTGGGGGAAGAATTTTGGATATGGGATTGATCTAGACAAATGGCAAAAATTGTGGTCTCAAAATTATAAAATGACAATGTCAACTGCATATAAAGAAAATTTGTATAAGATGTTTACAGGTGGCATTTCCCCCCAACAAGAATAGCAAGAATGTTCAAGAACAATTCTGAAAAATGTTGGAAATGTCATCAGGCACCTGGCTCATATTACCATATGTGGTGGACTTGTGCGGATGCCAAAAAATATTGGACTAAAATCCACACATGGTTTGAAAAAATGACAAAAAAGCATATAGACTTGAAACCAGAGATATTTTTATTGGGAATTTTACCTGAAATATATAGTACAGAATTAAAATATTTGATTGTAAATGTAACAAATTAAGTAAAATATGGATTACCTTATAAAACTTGAATGAATAATAGTATAGTCAAATGATTGATTAACCATGATACTAATGTATTTAGGAATATTTGATTGACAATATGAGAACATATACAATGTAATTGTAATTGAAGACTACGAATTGGAAGCACAAAACAATTTGTAAACCAACTGACACACTGTATGTACATATATGGAAGATGGCTTGATGTTTTTATGTTGTGTTAGTCTATGTTTGTCTTTAAAAAAATGATGTTTTTTGATGTAGATGGTCCAGGATTTCATGATTTGTAATCTGAGAATTGCAAGACTAGTTCTTACCGTACTGCAGTTTCTCAATGACAAGCAATAAACTCTTCTGTTCTGATAATTTCACAGTCATTTGAACAAGACCTTTAATAATGCATTAGTAATTTTCTTTTACAGTTTTCAATAAGGTATACTTTACTATGAAGACAGTTTTTAAAAATATTTCCTTCCCCGTATGCATTATATATGACATTTGTCATAACCCTTCACACATGTATTCCTGCCTCCCTTCTGTTACAGTGAATAGTTTCCAAAATTCATCGAAAATTGTTTTTCTCTTTACTTATTTAAACTTTTCTTTTTCCCCCTTCCCTCTCTCTGTCACATACACACACATACTACACATACATAAATTATACAGAAAAGTTGATGCAGTACTTAAACTAAAATCCACTTGCATTTGCAAGATTTAAAAAAATACATATTAAGATATTTTATCTGGGAATTTGATTATCTAAATGCTATTTTTTTTTAAAAAAAAAAGAGATTTTCTTTTAACCCATAGTATTGTGAAAACTCTTCTGAGTATTTTGATGGCTGTTTCGTTTTTACATTTAGCACAAAATAATTTTGACTGAGCTTTATACATCTCAAATTTATAGTTATGGTGCAGATATTTCCATACTTTAGTAATAAATAATGGAATAAAGGATCTCCCCCCCCCCCAATACTTTAGAGGAGGCAGATGAAGTAATGACTTTGAAAATGCTCTACTGGAGGAACAATTAGTTTTGAGTGACAGATTTTTACAAAATGTATGAAATGAATGTGCTGCAAATCTTGATCTGCTATGCTGCATTTTGGTTGCTTATTTTTCAATTTGTATTTAGCTTCCATTCCTTTGAAACTGAATCATAGCAGATACTATACTTATGTTCTACCAGAACTCAACATAAATAGCAATTTGTTTCATTAATTTCTTGGATATAGCCAATGTAAAAAATGATTATTCTGCCTTTGTTTGCTGTGTAAAATATGCCTGCATTCTCCATGAAATTGATGGCACAATGCAGGAAAACAAATAAATTGGAAAACAGAAACACACAGTGTCATGCCCCTGTCAGAATCTGTTACTACTACTATTATTATTATTAGCCATTTATAATATTTTTGTTTACTAGTTAAAAACATGAATGTATTCATAACAGAAGAGTAGTTATAAACCAACGTGAAAATAAATAGAGTACATTGTGAATTATTTAGCGCTTGGGATGTGATAAAGAGTGAAGATGTGATTAGTATTAGCCAATAATGATTTGTAGGACTTACCAAATTTGATAATAAATGTAAAGAATTGTGTGTTATTCACATATTATTGTTTCTGTATTTTTGAAACTGTACGTTTTTAAATTTGTAAATGAAATTGTTTTTAAAACATTAAAAAGAAAAGAAAATAAACTGGGGAAGGGCAAAGTCCAGCTGGGCAGAGCAGGACAGAGGTAGAGCAAGGAAGAGGGAATTCAGAGGAAAACCCAGGCCCACCCTCTCTTCATCCTAGGGCATGCAAGGAGAAAAGGAGAAGGGAGCAACTTGAGTTGTGTGGCTTACAGGGGAGGAAAGGGCCCTGATTCCCTTCATTAGCTGCAGCTGGGAGAGTTTTTCTCCAGCCGAAGGTAGCCTGGACATTGGGTGCAAAGTTGGAGATAATAAAGGGACTCTTCTTGCTTATTTGACTGTGTTGCCTTTGTGCCACGCCCCAGGTCATCACACACAGGTTTAGAAGAAGATTCAGTCAAAACTAATTCAGGTTCCACTGATTTTTGCAGATTTGCTTAAGTATAACTATATCTGGCTTCAGCTCAATTGCTGGCTTCATTTATCATGTTAAGATATGATGAGCATTAACCACGATCTTTCAATAAGCCACAATGCCCAGGTTCACAGATTATAGTAAGGCATGTTCAGAAATCACAGTGCCTGATAATACATAGCCAAAAATTAATCAAATCATATTTACAATATGAATGTTTGTAAAAAGAAAAATAGTGTACAACGTGTGCAATACAAGCTACAAAAAATCTTTTAGTGATCCACCAATATCTCACACCAAATTGATACCATTAAAATTCTCAAAGCAAACCAAATTCCTGTAATTTTTAATTCTGTTTTCTAAACCTCATTATCATTCAATCCTCTCGCTTGTCTATCTATGCTGTGGGAATTAGATCAATTCCTCTAATCTTGGTTATTATATGAAATATTATTAAAATATTCTCATTTTCCCTTGTCACCCATTCCCCTACCCACACTGTCATTTTGTAATATGTTTGCTTTAGTGCTTTCTCTACCATATCTTTTTACAGAAAGAAAGGAAGAAAAAATGTATTTCCCTTTCATAATTTTCCTAAGAGGTCTGTAGGGGACATGCATAAGCACACCAACGTGCCTACCATCCCTGTCCTATTGTTTCTTTTATATTTTTTTTATTTTTCTTATATGTATCCATGTATTCATAACTATGTTTTTACTTATACCTATTATCTTGTAAGCAATTGACAAATAAAAATAAATAAATAAAAATAATGTATTTTCTCTTACTCCAAACAAATTCAATTCCACTTATATCAGTATTTGTTAATATTTATGATTTGAGTTATACGAATTGACATTGTTCACCCTAAAATGGGAGAGAACAGCTCCTACTGGGTTCAAAATGTTAAAAATAAAGTACTGTATATTTTTGCAGATAAGTGCCAGATCAAAATCCTTATAGATTAACCACCCCCACTCCCATTCTAGCCCAATACTTGGAGGAAAAGCCAGGCCTTCTGGGCCTTTGGAAAGCTAAAAGGATATACCACTCCCCTTTTTGCCTCTTTAACTTATTTCTTCCTTTTGCTTGCAGATTATTTCCCTTACAAATCTTGGAATCAGAGGTGGCATTCAGCAGGTTTTGACCAGTTCTGGAGAACTGTTGGCAGAAATTTTGAGTAGTTCAGAGAACCAGCAAATACCACCTCTGACTGGCCCCGCCCCCATCTATTCTCTGCCTCCCAAGTCCCAGCTGATTGGCTGGGTCTTCTTTTGTTGCCCTGAACAGGAGAACGGAGCTGGGAAGCAGGTTAGTGGGGTAGGGAGGGAATGGAATTTTGCAGTAACCTTCCCCTGCCATGCCCACCAAGCCAGCCCACAGAACCGGTAATAAAAAAATTTGAATCCCATCACTGCTTGGAATCATCCAGAGGAAAGTGAGTGTATGGGGCAGAAACTTTCAGGTAAGAGAAGTAAGTAACTTGTGTTTCCTCCCAATTCTCTCCAAGCCATTTTAAGTGCAAAGAGCCTTGGTGGTGCAGTGGTTATAAATAGAATGCAGTATTGCCAGCTAACTCACTATTCATTACCAGGAGTTCAATTCTGTCCAGCTCACGGTTGACTCAACCTTCCATCCTTCTGAGGACCCAGATTTTGGGGGGCAATATATGCTTACTCTGTAAACCACTTAGAGAGGACTGTAAAATACTGTGGAGCGGTATATAAGTCTTATTGTTATTGCTAAATTCTGGGGCTGTATGTAGTTCCTCTAAATCGTATTATTCATCAGATATTGTTTGTCCCTGGTCTTGCTGGCTAAAGCTGATAAGAATTTCAGTCAGGCAATATGTACTGGCTCATACCTCCACTGGGATTCAATTTCCAGGTTATCTCTGAAAAACATGGCACGAATGCTCTTTATTTTTTTTTCTGCTCTTCCTTAAAGACCTCAGGTAGGACCTGAGATGAACAGCATCAAGTTTTTGAAAATGTTCTAGAAATAATAAATGTGGTGATTGCTATTACCACCATTATTATTACTACTATTAATAGTGATTAGGATGATTGCTATTGCTATTCTTACACCAATAAACACCAGCAAGCTGTCAAACCTAATATTCCAGTTTCAAGAAAGAAGGAAGGAAACTAATAGAAACAGACTGCGAGCTTTCAAAATACTGCAGATATACTTGTCTGGCAAAGAAAAATTAGATTCATAAATTCTTCACTATACTTACACTAAGGTTCTTCCCACCTCAACTCTACAAAAGATTATCTGCAGTAAAGACAAGGAGTATTTTCAGCATAATAACAACCACTGATGCATGAACAGTCTCCTTCTGCGCACATTACAAAACTCATCCACATGCAAATAACCTCATTTTTTTTTAACCCAGGGAGGTTCATGATTTTATACATTTTAATATAATAACTAAACTGAACAAAAAGAACAACTTCTCTCTCTTGCTGACTATGTTACATATGGTGGCTTTATGAGCTCCCAACCCCAAGGGAAAATCATTCCATTGCACAAAAGGCATAGAAACAGAAGGTTCATGTTTGACATGAAAATTTGCAAAATGAAAATCCATATAGCATTGCATAAATGCAACAAATATTTGGCAAAGACAAAGAGGTAATAAAAAGAGGAAAATGAAAGTTCAGAGATGAGCAATGAAATTCCAGACATAAATCTCTCTTTATTCAACCGAAGAAATTACTGTACTCATTAAATCTTAATGAGACTCAGTGGGCTGAATTCTTTTTCATAGAAAGAAAAAAAACCTGATAGGGGTATATGATAGTCATATTGCTATGTGGAATGTGATACAAACAGGCAGAATTATAGACAGAACCAAGAGACAGTATTCCACTTATCCAGGGCCAATTCATTTCCTATATTTTGTTATTGTTATTTCCTGTATTTGTTATTCATGTAAAGAAAATGCTGGATTAGTTAAACATTTTGGATAAAATACCTCATTTCTTCAAGCATGAGTTTATTGTTAGGATTCATGCATGTTAATTATAATGCAGCACTAGAAGATAATTTCTGCCTGATTTTGCCTTGTTCATTAAGAAATGCTGCCAAAATAAACTTTTCTTATGTCTTCAGGTCCTATTTCCAGAGGTGGCCTGCCGCCGGTTCTCAGTGGTTCTAGTGAACTGGTAGTTAAGATTAGGCACAATTTGGCGAACTGGCAAATCCCATCACTGGCTGGCCCCATCCCCACCCATTTTTCAAGCCAATTTCAGGCCATTTTTGGGAGCCAAAAATGGCTTGAAAAACATCCTGAAAACACCCCCAAAATTGGCCTGAAAATGGCCCCAAAACAGACTGAAAAACAGGCAGGGTCAGGCTTAGCCAGTGGTGAGATTAACCCCAACCGGCTGAATCCTACTTCTTACTTTGAGGTGAGTGGCTGGGAGGTGGGGCTGGATGTGATGAGTGACATCACCCATCCAATCACATGACCAACTGGCCACACCTACCCAGCCGGAGAACCATTTGTTAAAAAATTTGCAGCCCACCACTGCCTATTTCCAATAATGTGGATAAGGCAGCACTGCATGATCTGTGGAAAAGTTAAACTCGCCCTAACTATCAATCGAGTTAATGGCTTAATCATTACCTGATAGTTTTCAGTGTTGGCAAATATTGGTGGGAAATTTTCCTCCTTACTTGCTGCCCACCCTTCAAAAAAAAAAAAATGCACAAGCTACTTAAGGATAAGCTGATTTTTCTACCACTATCCCACTTATTTCTTTTTTTTCACATAATACTTTTTATCTTTGTGAATAGGAGAAAATAAAGCCTGTTATTTATAACAGAAAGGCTTAAAAAAATAATAATCCTGAATTCCTGTGTGTACGTGCGTATGTGTGTACCTTTGATGTATAAAAAAAGAAAAGAGGGGAGGGAAGAAAGGGAAGATGGAAACCTTCAAGTAAAAGATTACATATAATAAATCATTCAGACTAATGTTCAGACAGACCATGAAATTTTGATGTCATGCAATAATATTGATTTTCATTACCCTGACAAAGGACCAATGTATAAGCAGAAAAGGAATTCAAAAGTATTCTTAGGGGGTGACATAATAGCAGTATTCCAGTATTTGAAGGTTGCCACAAAGAAAAGGGGGCCAACTTATTTTGTAAAGCACCAGAAGGCAAGAAAAGAAACAATGGATGAAAACTAAGGAAGGACAGAAGCAACCTGGAATTAAGGAGAAACTGCCTAACAGTGAGGACAATTAACCAGTGGAATGGCTTGCCTTCAGAAGGTGTAGGTGCTTCATCAATGGAGGTTTTTAAGAAAAGACTGGACAGCCACCTGTCTGAAATAGTATAGAGGTTGGATTAGAAGATCTTTAAGTTCCCTTCCACCTCTATTCTGATTGATGGATTGAAACATACTGGCAAGCCAAGATCTTTTTGGAAAATTGCTTTGGAAAAATCAGAAGGAGGCTAACAAATTTTATTGGAAGGCATAAGCTGTTATAAGTTACAGCTGCTTTCATCAGAGTGTTGTGGTTAGCTGGCAGCAGGTGTGGATGGCTGAGGAGAGCGAGGACTCAGATGAGGGGCCAGGACCATTAGGGAGTGGCCTTCAGAGATTGTAGGGGCTGACACCAGCGATGAGGAGGTTCCCAAGGAGCCTGTGCCAAGTGTGTGTGCATGCAGGGTTGCTTGTAGGAAAGAGCAGCTGCAGCAGCATGGGCGACTCGGGAGTAAGGCTGAAAGGTAATGGCCCCTCCTTCAAGAAGATAAAAGCCAGCTGTGAATCAGAGGTTCTTTGTAGGAAGCAAAAACGTTTTGAAACTCCAGCCTCATGGACATTGCAGTATCTTAAGTTGGTATTTGAAGACTCTTGTGTTGTAAAATATTTCTTATCTGTTATTCTTGCCAAGCCTCGCGCAGTTTTGGTGAGGCTTGTGTTTTTCAAAGTTAATTAGTTTGCAGCAACCTTTTAACCGGGGATTCGTAAGAATCATTAAAAGGTTTCTGTTCCCTTTGGTTCGTGTTTGTTTTATTGGAAAAGGGTTTGGGTCAAAACACAGATGCAGAAAGCAACTAAACTGATGTAGGATTTAAAGTGGGATGAGATGGGAGAGAGGGAAAGGGGGTGGAAGACATGTTGACTATAAAAATACAGGTTAGATGTGAGACAGATTACAAATACATTATCAGTTAATGATTGTCATATGTTTAGAACCCAATGTGCTGGGACCATCTGAATTAGTTTGAAGCTTTTTGAAGCATGCATGTTCAGTGATTTCTCCCTCAATTGTGTTGATAAAGTTTATTTGCAATAGTTACTTTTCCCCAAACTTTATTAATCTGTAGCTTTTTGTATATGGATACTCAATTCAAAGCTATAGTCACTTCATCAATTTTCTTTGTAATACCAAATAAATACATTTATTGATATTAATTCAAAATGGGTAATAATGAGAAAAGCCCATGATATATTGTTGCATAAACCTATTTTATATTTCTAACAAAATGAGACTGAAGTCAACTCTTTAAAACATTATCTCAAATATGTAGCAGATATGAAAAAGATTGATGAAATCCAGATTAGTACAGCAAAATAAGAAACCAAAATTCTTCAAGATGCAAGATATAGAGGAAGTTTAGTACTGTCTGACTTTAAGTTGTATTTTGCAACTGGCTGTTTAATTTGGATGAAAGAATGCATCTTGCTGGGAAATAAAAGAATATTAGAATTGGAGAAAAATATCCTGAGCTTTTATTGGCAAGTTCTGATGGTACTATAAAATTAAAATTAATGTAGATTTTTAAAATCATTATTTGAGAAGTGCCATACTGAAAGTACGGAATATATATATGCCCAGGATATGTCTGAAGATACCTTTATTGACCTTCAAACTTTATAGAAGAGAAACAGCACCTTAGCAAAAATGGCTAATATATCAAGACAGACGGATGGAGGTTAAGAGGAAGTCAAAGAATGATAGACTGCAAAAGGACATAGTTTTCAACAGTTTTTTCATATGCTCAGTTAAAAGAAATATTTAATATGGATAAAAAGATAGTTGGAATTGTAAAACACAAAACAGAATTTGCAATTAAATTATGTACAACTGATGAACATGCAGTAGCAAAAACCTTTGTTATGATTTGAAACAGAAGAAGAATAGGTTAAAGATTGCATGACAAGATGGTCTATTACTTTCAGATATAAAACAGAGATGGAAAATTGGGAAAGAATATGGGTAACAGGTATTAAATTCTCACTGTGTCATAATTTAATATATTTTTTAGGAAATGATGTATTGTTAGTCTATGAATTAGAGCAATTATAATAAATGTACAAATTTACAATATACATCTGGAGATGACGAAAGTGCCCTTAGAATAATTACTCCCAAATATTTAAATAATGCAAACAAAAAAATAGAAAAATGTGTAATACGTTTTCAAAAAACATTATAACATTTAAGAAGTATAGGAGTTACTTCAATGAATTAAATAATTTTATAAATTATCATAATTTTGAACAATGTCAATATATTTATATAATTCTCAAGAAGGCAGAATATATCATCAGCATATAATAACATGTTGTGTTCAATTCCATTTTTACACTTGAAACATCCACCTTTTTAAAAAACAAAATAGGTCAGTTGTTCCAGTATTAAATTAAAAATAAGCACAGATAAAATACATCATTGACAGAGTAATAGATGAAAATATAACTGTAGCAAGGGGAGTAGAATACGGATCCAGTTAAGGGGAGTAGAATATGGAGCCAGTTATTTAAAAAGGGAGATTTATGTATCAAAACAAAACTTACTTCAATTTTTTTCGAATCTATGATATCAAAGCCCCTTTTGGCATGTAATGAAACCAACGCCACTGACTTTCCTATTTCCTAAAGAATATCCAGAATATTTATTTTTATTTTATTTATTTGATTTGTCAATTGCTTACAAGATAATAGGTATAAGTATATACATAGTTATGAATACATGAAATGGGTACATATAAGAAAAATAAAGGGATGGTAGGCACTTTGGTGTGCTTATGCACGCCCCCTACAGACCTCTTAGGAAAGGGGTGAGGTCAATAGTAGACAGTCTAAAGTTAAAGTTTTGGGGGTTTGGGGAAGAAACTACAGAGTCAGGTAGAGTATTCCAGACATTGACCATTCTGTTGCTGAAGTCGTATTTCCTGCAATCAAATTTGGTGCGGTTAACCTTGAGTTTGTATCTATTGTGTGCTCTTGTGTTGTTATGGTTGAAGCTGAAGTATTCATTGACAAGTAGGACATTGCAGTGTATGATTTTATATACCATACTTAGATCAGACTGAAGATGGCATAATTCAAGGTTTTCTAGGTCTAGAATTTCAAGTCTGCTGGCATAAGGTATTCTACAACGAGTAGAGGAGTGGAGAATTCTTCTTGTGAAATATTTCTGGATTTTCTCAACTGTGCTAACATCAGATACGTAATGTGGGTTCCAGACCGATGAGCTGTATTCGAGTATTCGTCTAGCAAATGTTTTGTAGCGCTCTAGTTAGTAGTGTGATATTACCAGAGAAAAAGCTACGTAGGATTAGGTTAACAACTCTTAATGGCTTTTTGGCTATGTAGCTACAGTGGGCTCTAGCACTTATATCATTAGTATGATGAGTATTCCAAGGTCCTTTACAGAGCTTGGATCGTCAACAAGATCTTGACTATTCAGCTTGTATTTTATTTTCTGATTTTTTTTTTGCCAATATGTAAGACAGAGCATTTATTTGTTGAGATTTGAAGTTGCCATTTGTTTGACCATTCTGATACATAGTCAAGATCTTTTTGAAGGGTAGCAGTATTGTCTGTGGTATTGAATAGCTTTACATCATCAGCAAAAAGAACTCAGTTGCTCTTAATATGATCACAGAGGTCATTTATGTAGAGTATGAAGAGAGTTGGTCCTAGAACACTGCTTTGGGGGACACCACTATTGACAGGTACAGAATTTGATAGGACGCTCCCAATTTTGACCATTTGTTGTCTGTTTGACAGGAATGCTTCTATCCAGTTATGCAGTTGTCCAGAGATACCATAAGATTTTAAGAGTAGTTTGTCGTGTACCACTGAATCAAAGGCTTTACAGAAGTCTATGTAGATTGCATCTATTGCTTTGCCCTGATCGAGTTGCGTAGTCCATATGTTTTTGCAGTGTAAGAGTTGCAGATTACAGGATAGCTTTTCCTGAAACCAATTTGTTTATTGGAGAGTAGGTTCTTTGTCTCTAAGTGGAGGATGATGGATTAGTTAATAATTGATTCCATGACTTTACAGGTGATGCAGCATAAAGAGATTGGTCTGTAATTTTCAACTAGGCTGGGGTCTCCCTTTTTGAAGATGGGGATGACCATGGCTTGTGACCATAGGTTAGGCAAGGAGCTGGTCCTGAAAGATTTTTCAAAGATTATGCTTAGAGGTTTGGCTATGGCAGTGGACAGCTTTTTTAAGAAGTAGGCACATATTCCATCCGGTCCAATAGATAGAGATGGTTTTAGATTGCGTAGTGCTTTTTCAACATTGTCTTCTGTAAAATCAATATGTATTAGATCATTGTAGTTGTCTGTGGTTTGGCTAGGAAATACTGGGCATGATCCATTGCTGTTTACAAATACTGAGCTGAAGAATGTGTTAAAGATGTTGGCTTTAATGGTGTCGTCGTTGCAGACTTTACCATTAGGTCGTATCAGGGGTGGGATGGACCTTGAGTTTTTAGTTTGTTGTTTACAAAATTGTAAAAAGCATGGGTGGAATTGGTACATAGAAGGTTTTCCTCTTGTGTAATGTGATAATTGGTGCATTCAGTCTTCAGGCATACATTTTTGTATCGGCTTTTGAAATTGGCAACGTGACCAGATTTGTTTTTCCACCAGATTGATCTCTTTTTGGATTGAAGTTTCCTTATTGTTATGGGGAATCTGTTTTATTTTTTTTTTGTTTTCGGATTTGTTGTTGGTACATATAGTTTGATGACTCTTGACTTCAAGTAAAAATATGTTGTAATGGTCTTCAACAGTATTACATCCAGTGAATAGAAATTGTCAATCAAGGGATGAGAGATCATTGTCTATAAGATCATAGTTGCCTTTTTTGAAGTTATAATTGGGGATTATGTCATTGTGATGATTTTTGTGTGGGCGTATCTTGAGACAAAAGTCAATCATATTGTGGTCACTGCTGGAAAAGAGTTCTTTAGTTTGTATTCTGTAAATTAAATTCAAACTATTGCAGAAGATGAGATCGAGGCAGTTGTTTAGTCTAGTGTTGTTGATTACTAGTTGTTCCAGTCCCAGATTTGTAACAGCATTGTAGAAGGTTGCGTGTATGGGTTCCGTTGTACATTCATTTAGGGTCCAGTCAATATGAGGTAGATTGAAGTCACCAAGAAAGATAAAAGCGTGTGGGCAGGATGCTGCCCATGTTAGTAGTGTATTTAGCTTGTTTACATGTTCGATGTCATAATCAGGTGCTCTGTAAGATAGTAAGAATCGAAATGTGATATTTAAGGACAGTTCACAGATGATGGCCTCAGGAAGAGCAAGCTCCCGGGTAACTTGGATGTTTTTTAGATGTAAGGACTTTTTATAGAAGATAGCAACACCACCTCCTCTACGAATTTCACGATATGATCGGTAAATATGATAGTCTCTTACTGTGGTAATGGAGTCAGGGAGAGATGCCTGATCTTTGACTGATCTTTGAGTGGACTTCTAGCAAAGCGTTATGAAACCAGATTTAACGGCATGGACAATCATTTGAAAACTTCATGCCAAAAATATTTTTGCATCAGTGTTTAATAAATTGGAAGAAAGTTTGAATAGTCAGCACAGTCTTCACCAATCATCAAGTTCATGGATAAATAAATCTCATTGAAGAAGTAAATAGAAATAAAATGCATAATTATACATCTATAATAGTATTTGGGTAAAAAACGGAATCTATGCATATATTAATAGAATAACATTCAGCTAGGGATCTTCTCCTGTCTTCATAAATGTAACACCTTGATCCATCTTCATATTAGTTACATCATAACAATGGTGGGATTCAAATTTTTTTACTACCGGTTCTGTGGGTATGGCTTGGTGGGCATGGCAGGGCAAGGATACCATAAAATCTCCAGTCAGAGCTGGTATTAGCCGGTTCTCTGAACTACTCAAAATTTCTGCTACCGGTTCTCCAGAACTGGTCAGAACCTGCTAAATACCACCTCTGCATCATAAGTGTAATAATGAATGCTTTGGATTGTTCTGGTTTTATATTTTTCTTTTCTTCTTAGAAAAGGCACCAATTTCTAGTTGTTTTGATTATCATTTGGGGAAAATAGTCTACCTATAAAATATCTCTAGTACCTGTGGGAATCCAGGAACACCCCTATATTGTTTGTGGTGGCTCATATTTCCATTAAATTATCATGCAGGAGCAAGATCAATGGGGCCTTTCTGCACTGAAAAGTGAGGTCAACCAGGGGAACACCTAGTCAACCCTGAGAGATGTGTCATGAAGGAAGATACCCCTTACTCCTCTTGGAAGAACAAGGAAATCTACAACATATACACACCCAGAGAGAGAACAGAGACAGAGACAGACAGACAGACAGACAAAGACATTATTGTAAATAAGAACAAAGTAGAAAAACCCTCAGAGGAAGAAAACTGAAGAACAAATTCAGGCATCACATGACTACAATATCCTGAATGTTCATAATTGCTTGATAAATTTGAAACACTACTGGGCCACAAACAGGTTCCCTTCCTCTAAAAAGAAGTAGATGACATGCCCAAGTTTAAAGCTTGGTTATCGATTCAACTTTTTTTTAACATTATCACTGCAAAATGTACTGTAAATATTGTTTTTTTGTTTTTTTGTACAGAGACTCTCCAATCAGGCAATTATATGAGGACACAGTTTAAAAGGATATGAAATTATACCCTTCCTAAAGCAAAACAGATTTGGATCCTCTCCATACCTGGACAGGAGATTGCCGAGGATTTGTTATACTCTGATTTAAATTTAGGGCAGGATTTATATTTATCAGGACATTTTTATGCAGGAAAAGGTTAACTTCACACAGTTCTATTATTTATTATCAAGTGAAAATGCAACATGATTGACAGAGTTTGGGAGCTGTTCACACTAGTCCCTTTTTGTTGACCTGCTATTGAAGCTGACATATTTCATTTGTTTCTGAAGACTTTTACCAAGAAAACTTTTAGGAAATAGAAGTTAGGCTCAGGAAGCTAAAAAAGCTGTGGCAAAATACTAAGCAATTTTTTTTAAAAAAGCAAAAAAGCAAAGAGGGAAATGCCCCTCTGAGTCTGCATAGGGTAGTCCTCGATTTACAACAGTTCATTTAGTCACCATTCCAAGTTACAACGGCACTGAAAAAAGTGACTTATGACTGTTTTTCACAGCATCCCCATGGTCAAAATTCAGAAGCTTGGCAACTGCCCTGTACTCATGACAGTTGCAATGTTCCGGGGTCATGTGATCACCTTTTGCAACCTTCGGAGAAGCAAAGTCAATGGGGAAGCCAGATTCACTTAACAACTGTGTTAGTGACTTAACAACTGCAGTGATTCACCTAACAACTGTGGCAAGAAAGGTTGTAAAATGGAACAAAACTCCACAACAGTCTGGCTCAGTAACAGAAATTTTGGGCTCAAATATGGCCATAAGTCAAGAACTGCCTTTATTGCCCTCATAGGAAAAAGACATCAAAGGAACTGGCTCTCATTTAATTGCCATTTTCTAACAAATTGAGGATCTTGTGTTTAGGAAAAGGGGAAGGAAGGAAAAATAGGTATGAAAAAATCTTCCTTCAACTTCTCAACAAGAGGCCCAGAATCTGGTCAAATGGACAGTAGTACATAGGTTTTTGCAATTAAAAAAAAAATCTCTCTTCAACTTTCCTCACTGCAAGGAATATGTGTTGAAACTCAACAATTTATTCAATCTGTCTACCCATGTTTCCCTGTAAATAAGACTGGGTCTTATATTAATTTTTGCTCCAATAGACACGTTAGGGCTTATTTTCTGGAAAATATGAGACTAACTGTATGATGATCGTAACTGGAGCTTATTTTTTGGATACGAGCCTCCTGAAAAATCATGCTAGGACTTATTTTCCAGTTGAGTCTTATTTGGGGGGAAACACAGTAGTTTAGTTAGACTCACTGTATTGATTTTGGCTGGGATTCCATATGAGTGATGGTGGCCACTCTTCTTGCTTTTATCATATTTCACTTTTCCCAGCGACCTCCTTTTTGTATTTTGAAATTGGGCTTCATTGGTTCAGTAAGGGAATTTCTCATTCACATATTCCCTCTATGCAGAACCGCACAGTTATCCAACTGATTTTTGTGTTGTGTATTGAAACAAAAGTTGTTAAATTCAGGGCAGGAAATTTCCCGGCACCTTTCTTTCAATTTTCCCAGAGTTGGGTTGAGTGGAAAAGTCTTAAGTAGAGATGCTAAAAACTCTACAAACGAGGTAGGATTTTCAGTCTGATTGTGCAACCTATTGCAATTATCTTTTACATCGTGGACTTTGGGGGCTAGGTAGAAGGGTGGGAAGAAATCATTCTGGAGGTTTTAAATCTTGTGTTGTAACAGGCATATATTAGCCAGCCTTTGAATTCCTATCCCAACTTTAAGAAAAACTTAAGTGAGGAAACGGAACCTATTCCAGAATACCTGAAGTAATTTTTAATTAACATATTTGACTTTTGTTTGGAAAGACAACGTGCTGAATGTCAGCAAGTGCTTATGAAGATTAAATGGGCTGAGACTTGAGCAATTAGAAAGAGTTTGCTCTTTGCTGAAAGTAATGTTATTAAGAGTAAGCACATGCCACAAACTATTTTACAGACATGCCCAATTGCTTACATCAGCTAGTGGGAGGTAAAAGGCCTTTGCCTCTACTTTCACTCAAGCTAATACTTCCATAATTTGCAGTAATTCGAGGAAATAAAGCCTCTGAACATTTATATTAATGGAATTCCAATTATATTCATGGTGGGTTTTGTCTGAAAATGTAGCTTGTAGTGAGAGAAAAGAATTCTGTTTGGATTTCCTCTTTGATGAGATTACAGATTTTTACCTGTGGGGAATTTGTGGCACCTCAAATGATTCACAAATAAAATCTGACTTGTATTCCTCCTCCTTCTCTCTTTCTCTCTGCCCTCCCTTTTCCCTCTCTCTCCTCTTTCCCCTCTCCCTCCCCCCCTCTCTCACACACACAGAGAAGGACAGAGAGAGGTGGGGGAAAGAAAGAGAGAGGGCAATAGGAGAGGGAGGGAGGGAGAAAGGGAGAGAGGGAGAGAGAGAGTATATATAATAATGTTGGGGGTTTGTACACAAAAATGGCTGCTTGATCTTCTCTGCTGCATTATTTCAAAGCAAGTAAACTAACATTTGCTTTGGCAGACTATATCTAAAAGGATGAGATAAAATAATCCTACACACGCGCATTGCAAGCAGGATTTTTCATTTTCTTAATTGGTGCATTTAACAACTGAGCACGCAGCTGTGAACATGAGAGCACACCGTCAGTGGAATTTGTCACATAGCCATGTAGAGGCAAAGGGTAATAAGCAAAGCAAAGGTAACATGTAACCCATCGGAGTTTCTCCTATGAAAATAATTCCCAGAATTAACACCACAGTCGGATATGCAGTATATTCTTACCATCATTTCACTTATGAAATGATTTTCTTTGTAGCAGTATCAATAATATAATTTCTGAACAGTCTGATGTAGGAGAGTGCTGTTACTTATTAAAAATACTGATTATAGATACAGAGAATGTGAATCTATATCTCTGTAGGTCAAAAACAAGAGAAAGGGAGGGAAAGCACCATTATACACATACACTCACATGAGGATTGAATGAAAGGTATTGCTTCCATTTTCATTAGTTTAAATAAGAATATTTTAATACACAAAACAAGAATAATCCTTGAAATGAGCTCTTAGGTTACTTATGTCTATTTCTCCATATAATCACCAGAATTCTGCTAATTGTTCATTTAGGTCAAGCAGATGCCCACAAAGATGTTCCTTCAATTGATGAAAAAAGTAGGTGCATGGTGCCAAGCCTGCACTGTAAAGTGAATGAGCTAAGACAGTGCAATCCAACTTTGCAATTGTCTTTTGGGTGTCTCGTGATGGGTGAGACACAGTGTGGCCAAATTTCCTTCTTGTGCTTTGTTTAATCATTGTTTTAAAGTTTTGTGTGTTGCCTTGTAGAGCTCTGAGTTCTTTTAGTTCAAAGAAATCCGTAACACCACCAGCACCTATCTATGTTCCAAATCTGTAACCGTGAGATTTCCTGCATAGGTTTCAAATTTTTCCCCCACAAGTAAATCTTTGTTATATATTCTATGCAGTGATGTGTCATTTCTGAGCCAGAAAGATGAGCCCATGTCACAAGGCTGTGAAGAAATTTCTAATATTCTCATAGCATGATAATAATTGCTGTCAAATTTCAATTCTTGAAACTTTAATCTCTGCCAACTTCTCTTACCACAAATCTTCCAACCTTGAAAAACATCAATAATGTAACCCATGTGTTCCAGTGAAACTCCAAGCTTAACTGCACAAATCACTGCTTTGGGCTTCACCATCTTTACATTCTTTTGGCTCAGTATTCTTATCAACAAGTTGCCACCAAAAACAGCTGGTATTCAGTGGTAAATTTCAACTGAAGGGACACTTTTGGCTGGCAAAATTCAATCATGATGTGTTGCTTAAAATGCATTGATGAATATTCACTGCAGGCCTCAATTTCATGAACAATAGCAAGCCAACCTTTCTCACAGCAATTTCCCACCAACAGGAGTGAAAAATCAGATGCTAAAGAAGGTGGCAGAATTTCTAGCCTGTCAGTACTGCCATCTATTGGAGATTTATAACATTTAGTTACTTTTCATTCAATCATCTCTCTCTCTCTCTCTCTCTCTCTCCCTCTCCCCTTCCCTCCCTCTCCCTCTCTCTGTGTTTGTGTGTGTGTGTGTGTATGTGTGTGTGAATTATGCCTGTCTATCTTCTGTTAACATTTCATAAAAATAGACTAATAAAACATGATTTAGTGCAAAATGTAATGGTTATAGCTTGGGAGATCAACCATCATCACAAAGAGACGTGGAGATAGTGAATTGTTGTACATTGGATTTTAAGTGGAAAATGTGTTAAATTTTACCTGTGCCACCCAAGCATAAATAAAGCTTTTGATCTTGACCTCCTCTGTTTTCCTTTATGGAAAGCATAAAAATCTGAAATGCATGTGTGAGACATAAAAACGTGGGTGGATAGATTCTTTTAAGAAAAAGCTTTCATAATGACAGGAACTTAAAAGCATGTAGCCAGCTGTGTTTTCAGTTAAGACACAAGAAACTGGCAAGTAATTCCAGTTTATTCCCTTGGCACCTGAGACCCTTCTCCCCCTTCTCCTAGGAGAGCTCTTATATAAAGCAAAATAATGCTGTTTTCCAGATTGTTTTTGTTATTAATATTTGACTTGCTCAGTTCTCCTCCTTTTGAAAAATAATTTAATCATTGCCTCAGAAAATTAATTTCCATGATTGCAAATGTTCATGAACTCAGTTTTGTTCATTTTTACGGGTACAGTGAAGATTCCACTGTACCCTAAAAACATACACTCATCTTCTCATACCTCAAGATGTGAAGAAAAAAAAAAGAAATGTAAAGTTCTGTCAGAGGACATCCCAACCAGTGGTGGGATTCAAATTTTTTACTACCGGTTCTGTGGGTGTGGCTTGGTGGGCATGGCAGGGGAAGGATACTATAAAATCTCCATTCCCACCCAACTCCAGGGGAAAGTTACTGTAAAATCTCCATTCTCTCCCCACCCCACTAGCCTGCTTTCCAGCTCCATTCTCCTGTGCTAGGCAACAAAAGAAGACCCAGCTGATCAACTGGGACTCAGGAGGCAGAGAATAGATGGGGGAGGGGCCAGTCAGAGGTGGTATTCCAAACTACTCAAAATTTCCTCCACCGGTTCTCCAGAACTGGTCAGAACCTGCTGAAAACCACCTCTGATCCCAACTCTGCAGCTTCCCCAAAGGATTTTTTTCAAACACAAGGCCAATTTATTTGAAAACTATTCTGACATCACTGTAGCTGAGTTAAGGGGTCACAAACTACTGTAGACACCAACTTGGTGGCTCAAAAACTCATTGATGGTAGCCCTGCCTATAATAATTACATTAGCTATTAAACTAGATGGTCAATTATTCAATACTGCTTTTTGTTTAATTTAGTTGTATATTTTGAGTCAAAGCTTGGCAATCTTTTAGGGCAACAACACATTTGAATTTGAACACCGTTGGGATTTTAATATTATGGCTGTTTTAATTTATTTTATATTCTGTGTAAGCCATGAGAGTTATTTGATTGTGTGGGGTAGATAATAGATAAATAAATAAAGGAATAAATACATTTTGATTTTGTGGAACATTAACTTTTTGTTTTGGAACCCAAGGAAAAAGGGCCCCAAATCTTTTTCCAAATCCAAAAAGAAAAATAAAGGAAAATTGTGAGGATCATCATGCAGAATGATTTGTACTGGGCTGTTTATTACAAACTGACCTGGAAACTCATCAAGGTGAATCTATCCATTCTGTTTGCACAAGGTTTCCAAGAGAATCAATAAAATAATAACAATGTGGGTGTTGTATTTTGTAATCCAGATTTTTTTTTCTCAATTAAGATAACCGTTTGTGAATTTCTTTCTTTCTGCATTCCTCTCCAGAGCTTTCTTTTTCATTTATTTTTAACAAAGTTAGCATAGACTCAGCAGGACTATTTAATTTGGATTGTCCTATAAGTTTTTGATCAGATAGGTATTAGTGTCAGTTGACTTTTGGATGTTTTATTTTGCTGATAAGAATTCAAAGAGCAAACCGTGATTATGTGCATATGAGGTTTGTCTTTTTCACTCAGTAAAGAAGCCTAAAGTATATGCACAAGTACTTCCATGTATACCTTCTGCTGATCTCTCTGTGTGCATTGTCCTGGTGATGAGAGAATTTTTATTCCCACCACTAAATCCTAATTTAAGCACTTGAAGCTTACATTCATGCTGATTTGGCTTCATGAGCAGGGTATTTCATAAAATTGCTACATTTTACAAACTGATTTGAAATAAGAGTCAAAGGATAGTTTAGGATGGTTCTTACTGCCTTTTCTCTAATGCTTTGCGGATAATAGAGGAGCTGTTATGAATACAGACGGAAGGATAGATGCCTACTGTAGAATTACTGTAACTCCAAATCAACAACAGAGATAAACTTCCAACAGCTGATATCAATAGGACATTTTTATGGAACTCTCAAAGATAGCGATGTTAGCACAAGGGTCTTATCAATTACATACCACATACACGGAGTGTGTGGTATGTGTGAGTATCTTCTTCCAAGATGAAAGGACAGAAATCTGATCTGGTGAGAATTTCAATGCATGCTTCTCTTCTTGTTCCTGATTTTCTATACAGTATATAGATAAATCCATCAATAGTTACAGAGGTAGTCATAGACAGGGCAGGAAAAGAGGGAAGACCTATAATTGTCTTTCTAGTGTGTTCCCCCCCTCTCTTTCTCTCTCTCTCTCTCTCTCTCTGATATAGACAGACTGACAGACACATATAGATGGGATAAAGTAGATTTGGAAGGAATACAGGGATAATTCTAAACCTGCCATTTACTTAAATTATACTTCATTAACTAAGAAAAAGGTAGAATTTTTAAAAGGATTCCTCCACTAAATGAAGAAAATATAGTATGGTTTTAACAAATTGTCTTCATAACATCATCAAGCCCCATTGTGTGATAAATTTATTTATTGATCAAATTTCTATACCACCCATCTCACCTAGGTGACTCTGTACTATTAATAAATAATATAATAAAATAATATGAAAATGAAAATCAGCCCAAGTTATTTTTTACAGAGCTTCAATATGTACAATAGTACCTTAAACTCTGAATTTCAAGAATGCTCACTTTTCATCTTCAAATAAAAACGGAACTACACAAACCTCTGTGCTGAGTGATATTTAGAAAAATATTTTCAGTCCATTGGAACAATTTGATTCAGGAAATCAAGTGCTAGCATGTCTGATCCTGAGTAGTTTAGATTTATCAAAATAGGAAACTGACAACTAACATAACCAGATTATCTATCTATCTATCTATCTATCTATCTATCTATCTATCTATCTATCTTCTAATCTATCATCTATTTATTTTTCTATGCCTACACCTATGCCTATGCCTACATCCATACATACACACACAGTTGCACATGCTTGATGGAATATTTTATTACATTCACTTAATAATGTCTAAAAGTAGTGGTGTCTGCTCTGATTGAAGCAACTTCCCCATAGTTATAATTTCTCTATTTTCACTTCAACAGACAGGCAACTCCTACATGATTTCAGAATTCAATTTTATGAAATGGCTGCCAACTTTGCATCTATTTGGGGAATCCTTTTTAAGAATGCTGTATTTAGAGTTAGATGATGTGTGACATTTTAGGTGCTGCTGAACAATCATTCTCAGCACTTCACTCTATTAGGGATTGTGGGAGTTTAATTCAAGGAATTTGGCATATCAGAGATTCCACAGCCTGTATTGTGCATTAATAATCTATATTAGAAGAACAAATGAAAAACTACACCTGTTGCTATGAATATTTTGCAAGAAAAAAAATTGCTTGCAACTTTGCAGTGGGTGGATCTGCTATAGCAAATGTAAGACAGATAAAAATCCCTTGTTCAGCCTCTAGCAACCCCTTCACAGCTGGTTCTTTCCTATATTAGAATCTGAGATGCCAGTAAAAAGATAGAGCTGTGAATTAGCTTTTTTTTCCATCCTGCCTTTCTATTGTCATCTTGCCATTGGATTTCTTGGAGCATTCAAGCTTGGAGGACTCCAGAGGACAATGTGGAATTGTTCTGCCCTGCATGTTTGGACAAGTAGTTTGCTGAAATCAATGTAATGTAAGATTTAAGTGATCTGATCTGTGAACATATGAATCCTAGGCAATAAAACTCAGTTAGAATAATAAACATTCATTTACAGTCCAATCCAATTTTGGAGAAAAAGCCCCACTGTTGCAACTTATGTCCAGGTTGCCCAACCCTTTTGTGAGTTGTGAAAAACAATTCATGTAATACTCATTTTAGCAATGCAGTTTTATGGATTTTTTGGATTTCTTCATCATATACATCAGTATCCTGTCTTTCTTTTGAACAGTTTAAGGTTCTTTCCCCAAATCCTGTAGGACAGACCAGAATAATTGAAAATAAATGACTTGATGGAAAAAGAGACAGATTGTGGCCTCTAGGTACAATCTCAAGTCATATTCAGGGGTGGGATTCTACCAGTTTGCACCTATTCACTAGAACCGGTTGTTAACATTCTAAGCAGTTTGGAGAACCGGTTGTTAGAAGAAATTACTGGCCTAATCCTGTAAGGAAGGCAGGAAGGAAACGTTCTGGTGTTCCTTTCAGAAACTGCCTCTCCATTAACCCTTATTACATTCTTGGCAGGACTAGATTTCCTGTCTCAGAAACATCTCTGGAGCTTTTTTCCCCTCCTTTGCTGGTACTTTGCTTGTGTGGAGTGACCATTTAAAGTTACAATGGCACTGAAAAAAGTGACTTATGACCATTTTCACACTTACGACTGTTGCAGCATCCCCACAGTCATGAGAGGCCAGGCGAAGAGATGTGTGCCCCGATGTGAGGGATATTGAGTTGGTCACACCCAGCCAATAACATGACCACCAAGCCACGCCCACCACCTAAGCCATGCCCATAGATCTGGTTGTTAAAATTTTTGAATCCCACCCCTAATCATATTCCTAGCAAAGGCATCAGTTTCCACAATTAGGAAATGTCTGTTTTGATGTGATGCAAGAGCTCTGCCTCTTTGTACCTGGGCTATGATGTCACACATCATGTAAGAGGCAAAATTCGCCTTAAAATGTCACAATACAGATTTTGTTGCTTGTTTCCCTCCTCTAGATTCCCACCCCTGCCAGTCTTGATTCCTATTCTTTCCATATCTCTGAGAAGAATTTTTTTTTAAAAAAAAAAATTGTGACTGGTACTTATACCAAGAAATGTCCAAACTTTTCTTTCAAACCTCCAATTCTGTAGGCCATAAAGAATGAGAATATAGGGTTCAGTTTTGGTATTCTTTTCCTCACAAATTATAGCATTTGGGTTTTTTTAATTCTTTTAATTAAGAAAAAGACAGGTGTGCAAGGTTGAGAAAACTACATAAACTTCAATAGGGTGTGGAGAAAATAGATAGGAAAGGGTTTTCTTGTCTCATAAACGAATAATAGATTGTAGGTGTCCCCTACAGAACACTATTGGCAGGCAATCAAATGCCTTTCACAGAATACCCAGTGAATTTACAAAATGGCCTGCCAAAAAAAGGGTGGGGGATGAGGGCCGATGTTTTGAAAAGGGCACCGCATTAGACATATTCAGCAAAAAATAAAGCTTCACTAGCTGCCAATTAGTTATGATGTCGATATGGCATGTTCCCTAATGAAGGCAGCATGCATGCTCCTGCCTTCTGTTCTTGTGGGATTTCCAGAGGCTTTTTGGTTGACTATTGCAGTAGGAGTGATCTGGAGTTATTTGTGTGCTCCAGAACCTCTTCTGCCTAAATATGAGCCCCATGATTTTCTGCCATTTTGGAAGTCCACGGAGTCTCCAGTGCAAGCTCAAAAAAGATGCCTAACTTTGTTTTTAAAAAGTCCCCTTCAAAAAAAATAATGAGAGACAGCGAAAGATTCTGACCTTGCTCACATGCAGTGCCTCCAACTACATATTATCTTCCTAGCTATCAAACTTTTCATAACCTCCTCCCCTCCCCTGCTGCCTATATTAACTATACCTCCTGGCCACCAATCAGGGGTGGGATTCTACCGGGTCTGTCCGCTTCTGTAGAACCGGTTGCTCTGAACAGCAGCAAACAGAGAGAATACATAGAACCGGTTCTATGTTTGCTGCTGTTTTGGCTGACCCACCCACCTGGGCTCTTAGCTGACCTTTATTTCCTGCGTTTTCAACCGCAGCTGCTTTGCGTGACACAGCTGCGGTTGAAAAAGCAGGAAAAAAGGGCTTTTCCAACCACTGCGCATTTGCACACAGCGCTGCTTAGCTGTCCAGGCAGCTCAGCAGGTCGTAAATTGCACTTGCGTGCACGATGCAGTGCGACAGAACCGGTAGTTATACCGGTCGGATCCCATCTCTGTCACCAATATACTGCCTGCAGCTGCACTTATGGAAGAGAAAGCAGAACTAAGTAAGTCTTTACTCTGATCCAGCCTTTTTTGTTGATTCCTGGACATTTTTAGATGGGAATCAATTATCTGATTATTAAGATTAAGGTATTGGACTGGGATTGGGGACAATTTGGGCCTGTGATTTTTTTTCAGTCTAGCCTGCCTCCTAGGGTTGTTATGGTAAGGTAAATTTAAACAAAGGGGTGCTATATATGACTGAGGAAAGGCAGAATGCAAATAGATTCCCCATCTCACTCCACAATTTATATATCAACCAAGATCCAGCCATCCAGATCAGCACTCATACTGAGGAAGACATCAAGTTTGTTTAGAAAAGCAAGCAATTAAAATGCATTCTGAAAACTCTCAATAATTGAAAAATACATTTGAGGAGAATCCAATCACCATCTTGCTGATGAATCTGAATGCATTTAAACTCTGACTTCTAGTGCAGCAGTCACCAACCTTTTGGACCTCAGGGACCACCAAACTCATAATTTTAAATCCCGAGGACCATGAATATGAATGTTGACTGACAGTGGCTGCAGCAAAAAAGTCTGCAAGAAAATTCCCTACCCTGTTTTCCTACCAATCAATCATTTTTTATTGGGGATCGCAGGATACTGTCTCCATATCCTTTCTCAGGGAGAGAGAGAAAGAGAGAGAGAGACTGATTTTTGGTTTCATGCAAGGAAAGCAGCAGAAGTCTTTCTTTCTCTCCTTCAAACATCACCAGAAATGAGTTGGCGGTGCAGCCTCTTAGAGCAGGATGCCTTGCAGGATCCCAAAGACTCATTTTTGGTGGGGTTTGGGGAGAAAAAGAAAGACTTTTGCTGCTTTCCTTGCATGCAGCCAAAAGCAGAAGAAGAACGAAGTGGAAAGAAGCAGCCCAGTGCCCAGGCGAGGTGTGTGGGGCGAGTGGGGCAAGCTCCCTCCCTTCCCCTTCCCCACTCCCCTCACTATCTCATGTTGTTCACAATGCAAACAACGCAAGCCTTGTGTTCCCACGTGCCATGTGGGTGGTGCAGCCTTGTATTCCCACACAGCCTGGATTAATTGCTTTGTGGGGAGTTTTGGGGGTGACATTTCTCTGCGGACCACCAACATTTTCTCACAGACCACCAGTGATTCCCCGGCCCACTGGTTGGTGACCACTGTTCTAGTGTGCTGGGGTAATCTCTTGCTAAAACTAAATAAAAATATTTATTAGGCCCGAAGAGGCCTGAGGCCTGAGGATATAATGCTGGTGCATAAGGATCATTAAGATTGTTCAGGGTCTGTAAAAAAAAAATCAATATACTTCCTAGATTTTCTGGAAAGCATACCATCTACAGGTATATCAGCTTCACTATTCTAAAACAAGGTGACACAAGCCATTCAAGTAATACTTTGCACAGGGTGGCTTAGAAATATTTTATACCTCCAGTTGCAGTGTACTTACATATTATATCTAGGTAGGTTGTCAAGGCATTTTTTTCAACAATCTAATGCCAAAAGTCAACCTGATGGAATACATTATGTAATAAAATAGAAGTCCATGAAAGAACTTTTATTTATTTTTGGTACTAGGCTTCCTTGATAAAGCTGCTAACTTTCTAGGGTCTTTTAAACAATATTTAGCAGGAAAGCATTCTGTATCTTTGTGGATATACTGCATTAAATGGAAGAAGTGGAAAGGAGCCAATTTAAATTTGCAAGCACCATCTAATCATCTCTAAGAAGCTCATTTTCACTTCCATTTCTTTCTGTTACTAGTGCACAAAATTGTTTTTTCCTTTTATATATTCATTCAAATGCTAGCTGCAGTGTTTGCCCAATAATAACATGATTTAAGGATTTTCTATTGTAGAGAACGGAGGCTTGTCCTTATTAACTGCACTAAAGGCACTAAAAGAGTTACTAAAGCCACTTGCTCCTGCCTAAGCAATTGAGACATTTGGCTAGGACTTGGCAGGAAAAGGCCCAAGTACATGACAGCTGTCAGTCTTGTAGAATTTGACAGAGAGATGTAATCTTTCCCTTCACTGAGGGAGTTCTTACCAGGAGGGGGAGATAGATAAATGCTGTGTCGGAACCTGTCTTTGTAGAGAAACAAAGTGCTTTGTGGAATGTGACACCTTGATGAAAAGAGGTACATCACATTTACATCAGATCATTTTGCCTCCCTAGACAAAAACTAAATCCCAGGCTTCCTCACACAAGCCACACATGTTTACCAAACTTGTTTCAAGTCCCATGGGACTTGGGAACAATGGGAACAATGCTTCATATTCTTCCTTTCCATATCTTATTAGGAGAAGACAGACAATCTGTAGATAATTTTTCAGTGAAAGATTGTACACTCTCTCAATCCCCTTGGTCAAATCATAAATAAGGTAGGTGCAAGAACTGGGCACCCACTTAGAAAAAAAATCTTTGCTCAGAAAAAAAGAAATTAAAGCAGATTCTATTGCATTAATCTGTAAACAATAGAAACTGCAGATTTTTTTTTCAACACAACAGCATGGACTCAACACAACATCAAGCCAAGTGACAGTCCAGTTTTTGACACTGGGGCTGAAGCTGCCTTGTACAATCCCAACAGAGTTAAGAGGAGTTTTTTAATTGGAAGAGAAGACCTTCCAGCAATTGCCATATGTCTACTAGATAGTAGGATTAAGTGACATATTACCCAAGTTATAGAATATTCATCTACAATGACAAACTTCTGGCCAGTTTCACTTTTGCAGTGCTCCCACTTATCTTAATGATACGAATTAAGCCCTGCTTCATTTTTAATATATTAAATACATATTTCCTTTCTCACATGCTGGAAGAATTAATGAACACTATTTTATTCTGTGACCTCATTGACACATCCATACTTACACTACTATACCTTCTCTCCTTTCCCAATGTCTCCTTAGCAAGTAAACTGTTTCCCCAAAAATACAACCTATCCTGAAAGTAATACAAGCCCAATATAAGCCCTACCCCCACCCCCAAAAGCCCTAATTAAGATCTCACCCACTCCAGACTGCATGGGTAAAAATTAAACTAGAGTGGGGATGGGAGAGTGGAGCTGCCCTACTACTTACCTTTGGACAGTTGTAGCTAGGCCTCACACACCCTGACTATTTCTTCTGCAGCTGGCAAGGCTGGCAAGGCTTTCCTGAAGGCCTTTGTAGCTGATAACAAAGCTCCAGATCGATCCAGAGCTCTGGTATCTGCTGCAGAGGCCTTCAGGAAAGTCTTGCCAGCCACAGAAAAATTAGTTCCTGAAGGCCTCTGATAGTGAAAAGGAGGCTGGGGAGATGCACAAAAGTGAGGTTAGTCAGTGGATGACATGCCCGAAAATAAGACCTGGTGACTTTTTTTGTGGCAAATATATATGTAAGACAGGGTCTTATTTTCGGGGAAACATGGTATATTTGTTGGGAGGAAAGAGGAGAATCTTAAATACGAGCAACTTATTTTTTTCAGCTGGCCAATACTATCTTCAAGCACTTCAGATTTCAATAAACTCAATGAAAGCAAATGTAGGCAGGTCAACTATGAAGGCAAGATAAAATTAATGTGTCCTATGCTACAATTCACTTCACTACCCTTTAATCTTTAACTACAAGATAAAGACCAGTACATAACTTCAACAGAAGCACACAGTGAATATCAAGGCACTTCATGACGGCTGCTTCAACATATTTGGAAGGAGTTTGGTTTTCATTTTTTAACATGCATTTTGTTTGTTATTTATTTGGTTTCTGAACCTGCCTGCTTGCAAAGGTGTGGGAGACTTGTAATACATGTTGACTCAGTTGTGTGCTGATGACCGCAGAAATTTTGACATTCAGTCAGCAAGCTATTTTAGTATTTAACAAAAGACAGCTAATGTATAATAAGAAAAGAATAGTTATCTTATGGATGTATTGAAGAATTTCCCCCACCCTCATATACAAAATATTTTCCTATTGTATATAATTTTAATGCAATTCTATTGTTTATTTATTTGCTTTGTTAACTACCACAGTCAATACGCAGGCAGTGCCAGTAAAAAATATAAAATTGGTACCTGAAATCACAAGTGCTACAAAACTGTTTTAGAACTGGAGAACCGATGGGCCTCTAGGTGGCCTTGCAGTAAAATCTTTTTATTCCCAATTACTGGTAGAAGAGACTAAAAAAACCTGAGAGATGGGGATCAAAACTATCCAGAAGTTCACAAATACTCGACACATGTTTTCAGTCTTAAGACAAATATATTAACCATAGATTATGTCACGAAAATGCAACGTTATGCCACAATCAGTACCTTCTAAATGTGTTGGAGATAGTGGGCACTGTACTCTAACAATTCAATATGAGGTCATTTGGAAATGCGATTACATAACCTGTTCAGGAGATTTTTTTTTTACCTTATCCATTTCAAATCCACACCTCAAAAGAAAGAAGATGGCTAAGTGTCAAAAGAATATTTAGAGCAGGGGTCTCCAATCCTCATGCCACAGCCCACTTCCGGGCCTTGAGCCATTTGGAACTGGGCCACAGAAGTGGTGGGTGAGTGCATGCGCACATCCCCATCAGATGTTTTCCATTTGCATGAGCACTGGGCGCATGTGCTACTGCGTGCACAAATGGAGCTGCATATGTGCATCAGAGGTGGGTATTCAGCAGGTTCTGACCAGTTCTGGAGAACTGGTAGTGGAAATTTTGAGTAGTTCAGAGAACCGGCAAATCCTACCTCTGACTGGAGATTTTACAGTCTCCTTCCCTTGCCACGCCCACCAAGCCACGCCCACAGAACCAGTAGTAAAAAAAATTGAATCCCACCACTGGTGTGCATGCTTGTTCACTATTCACATGGAAGCATCTTCTCCCCACCGGGCTCCTGGGTGGTCGACAAAGCCAGAAAGGTCGAGGAACTCTGATTTAGAGGGTTTAGGGAGGGGGAAATAGCGCTTATAAGTTTGTCTTCACACCTAGTGATTAGGTGGACTAATTCCTGGAGTTTTCTTGGCAAGATTTTCAGAGGTGGTTTGCCATTGTATCCTTCCCTGACCTGAGACAGCAACTGGCCCACAGCTGGGTTTGTGCCTAAGGAGAAACTCAAACTCCCCCTATTCAAGTGCAAGTCTTGCACCTTAAGTCTTGCACTATATCAAACTGGCTCTCTCATCACCAATTTAAAGATATAAGCAAATAAATGTTACGATGTTAACCTGAGGTTATCTCTTCTAATATACTTGGTATCTACAAGAGTGTAGTGTTCTCTATCATTGTTTAATCTCCTGGGGTTTGTACTGTTGTTTGTTTAATAAGCAATTCATCTTCTATTCACCATTTATTTGGAAGGCAGCATTATATTCTATAGCAGCAGCTAAATTGATTTAAGGGCAACAAAAGTAAAATGATGATATTTTCTTTTTCTTTATACGTCCGTAAACTGCAACAGTGTCAGATGGTGCAAAATCCAGAGCCGTGGTGGCACAGCGGTTAGAGTGCAGTATTGCAGTCTAATTCAGCTCATTGCCTGGAGTTTTATTCCCACCAGGCTCAAGGTTAACTCAACTTTCCATCCTTCTGAGGTGGCTAAAACGAGGACCCCAGATTGTTGAGGGCAAAACGTTGACTTTGCAAACTGCTTAGAGCGGGCTGCAAAGCACTGTGTAGCGGTATGTAAGTCTAAATGCTATTGCTATTCTGGGATTATACACTAGTTTACATAACAGATTAGCTGTCAAAATAAGTAATAAGAAAACAATATAGTAATAATTTTATTATTTTAGAATAAAAATAATTCTTTAATTATTATAAGGTAGCAGGAATGACAGATAGATAGACAGATGGATGGACAGATAGAAGCAATGAAAATTGCGATTTAAATAGCAACATAATTAAAGCGTTTAATAATGGAAATGAACATATATAGAAGGAAGGCATTGCAGTTCTGAATGTCCTGCTGGTACCCCTTTAGCAGAAAGGGCTGTACAGTCTTTGAAACAAAGATCTGTTCCTAGCTATGTTGAGCTTCCAGAAATATAATGAATGGATTTTAAAATTAAGCAGTTGCTACTGTTACTAAAAGAAAATTCCAATTCAAAAATCCTTGCCAATTACTGCAAATCACCCAAAGGACTGCCAACAGATCCTGATTTGTCTTCTGTCTGCCCCTGATTATATATCACTTTAGCTTGTTTTGTCTGCATATTTAAAAATATAGAGAAACAAAATCAACTCATACATTTTTCAATTTATATATTTTACAGTCTCCCTATTTTATTCAAGGCAGGACATAAATGCCACAAATAAAATTAAATGAAACGTATAAGCTCAAGAGGTTTCTCTATTAACTGATAAAATCTCTTTAGGCAGAACCTAAAAAGAATTGGGACAAAAACCTTCATTTGAATTTATGTTAATCTTTGTTATGAAAAAAATGATTTTGTTAGATAACTGAAACACCACGGAATTAAAAAACAGTTATTCTTTTTTTAAATTCCTCACACATACCTTTATGGTTATTAAACCTGTGAAGCATTCTACAGTGAATATGAATAGTAAATTGATGGTGTGTGATAATTGATTCCTTTATTAATAATAAGGGATGTAATGCTCTGTGGATTTAATTCTTCACAAGAAGCTTAAAAGGCAGCACTGGGAACTGTTTTCCACACTTATCTTAGCTCTGTTTGTATAGATTTCCATTGCTAAACACTTGCATTCACCTGTTTTTTGAGATTATGATCAGCTGTATCTTATGAAAACTGTCTCTTTAACATAGAAACTTACTATGGTATAATCCATAATAAAACTAGTTTTACTCATGTGACATTGTCTTTTTTTCCTAGGCCTCTGTGTTTTATAATCCACTCTGTTGTTACCACAAAGGATCAAGGCGCTGCTTATCCAGTTGAATGATCTGCTTTAATTCAATAAACAATACACTTGTTTATGTATGAAAATCCTTGTGTATGTTCAGAAACCACTACTGTTGACACAATGCATGGCAGCTGTTTCATCCTATAGATACACAGAGTCTCAATACTTCACAGCATCTCTTCAAAAGGGTACTTTGATGAGCTGCAATCAAATTTATTGCCAACGAATTACAGTGTGTTCTCCATGATTGATACGTTGATATGTTGCAAAGCATTCTTGGGGATATTGCCGGCTTTACCTGATTCTAAATTGACACGAAAGCTTCCATTAAAATATACCAATAGTAACTGTGCATTCCCGAGGAGGCTGATAACATTGGCAAGGAAAGCTCTTAAAAGTACTTATCTGTCTTTGAAGTTCTCCTTAGCGAAGAACTCCAGCTGAGTTTCTAAAGGGAGTTAGCAAGTTATATTTCCAAAATACTTTCCTACTTGTATGCTGAAGTGATTATCCTTAAATGGGACTGCAGGGCCCTTCTGAAATCTATTCCACCCAGGAAAACAGCCACAATATGGTTTGAATCTCAAGAGTGACTCAGGGTGGGATGCAGTTCATCTGCTTCGCCTCCCTTGGTCCCTTTCCCCTGTTTTCTTTCATTCTCAGCAGGTTGCAGGCTAGTGAAGTGCTGCTTTTGAGGGGATATCTCACAAGATGTTGGGAATAGCCCACCCTGAACTTCAGCATTAGATTTCCCCCCCCCCCCCTTCTAGGTGTGTGGAATAATTCCTGCTTTATCATCCCAAATGGACTGACTGGAAGTGATGGGAAATGACCTCTTCAGCTTTCAGAGAGCAGTGAAAAAGCTCCACTCAACTACAGAAAGCTTAATTCTTCCATTTGATATCTATCTAAATATTAGTAGTAGCACAGGTAGTCCTTGGGTTTATGATGGCAATCGAGACCTGGGTTGCCATCGCTAAGTAATGCACAATGTCAGGTGACCCCGTCATTTAGCAATGACAAATCCCAGAAAATGGTTGTAACCACAAGATGCATGGGTCATTAAGCAGGAAGCGGTGAGAGTTCCAGGTGAAGAGTCCCAGGTGCTGTGGAAGGTTGAAGGGACCAGCGCACAATCTGTATGCAAGTTGGGGAGGTTGGAAGAGCAGGAGTTGCAATACTGCACAAGTGCAATAAAGCCATGGAATGGAAGGCATGGTGCTGAACAAAGGCAAGAAAGCTGGGTGGAGGGTGGACTTACTGGAACGATTTGCTGGCTTCTCCATTGACTTTGCTTGTGGGAACAGGGCAAGGAAGGTCACAAATGGTAATCAAATGACGGCAGCTCTCTGCACCATCATAATGATGAGCCAGGGACCCACGTGTCCAGATTGCAATCATGTGACTTCAAGGGTATCGCAATGACCACAATTCCAAGGATCGGCTAAACGTCCATTTTTTTCAGCGCCATTGTAAATTTGAATGGTTACTTTGGATGTAAGCTTGAGCACTACCTCTACTGGTTTTATGCTGGGGAATGACGCAAAAGTAGTTTGTGAATCCCTGTTTTAGTCCAAAGCTTGGGATACAGGTTTGGACACATCTTTTTTTTTTCAACCCTGGCATTGTCCCTCACCTCAAAACTACCAGATTCTTAGCAGGCTTGCAGCAAAATACACAGAAGACAAAATGCATGTGCAATTTACCTTTGATGTGGCTAGTTCCTTCACTACTCTGCAGAATTTAGCATGCCCTCAGAATCAGCTTTTTGAAGGTTCTGGGTTCTTCTATGTTCTATTGGAGGCAGAGGGATTATAGAGAGGAATAACCTTGTGAAAGAAATCAATATATGTTGAGAGAACTTCACCCATAGATAGCCTATGCCCCCATCATTTTTGATTGTCAAAGAGCTCTCATTCATATTTTTAAGTTTCTGGAGGTCTATAGAGTCATTTCCCTCTTTTACAAATAGAGGTGCTTATAATATGCTATTATTCAAACATGAAGCCAGGGGAGCACAATTGTACTCTTTCTGGGATGATTCATTATGACTACTGATGAGGTAATCACACGCACTTATCAGTAACAATACATTCTTTCAATAGCAGTAGTTGCTTCATATAAATGGCTAATTAGAAAAGAAAGAAGGTTGACAGATATTTGGAAGACTGAACAATTACTCTCTTCTTAGTATGCAGGCACATCTTGGGACTAATGGAGACATTTTGCTTTACATTATTTTCAAAGTTCAACTAAGGAGATGTAAGGCTTTCCCCCAAAATCAAGTTAAAGTGCTATCGGCCAGTCCTTCAGCCAACAGAAAGCTATGCAATTATAAATTATGTTACCCTTTGCCAATCCCAACCTTTCCTTAGTGGTAAAGCTGGAGGATGTAACTGTATTTACTAATTTACACACACACACACACACACACACACACACACGTGATCACCTGCTGGACAGAAAAGCAAATATCAATCATGCTCCTTAATGAGGAGTAGTGTGAGATGAAATGAGTTTAGATATATATGATCTGGTTGGATTCTCTCTACACAGCCTTTCAGCTTTCATGGAACGCTATGGTGTATGGAGGAACTGAGGGTGTTAAAGGGACATCTAGAATGTTGCTGATGTTCTGGGGACAAACTCAACCAGACACAACGTAGAACCATGTTTAAGGCTTATTCTCAAAGGTCCAAGGCCAGACCCTGGGAAGAACCACAGCACATGTTTCGGCAATAAAGAGCACAACCCCTTAGCAGCGACTTGTCTTTACTCTTCAGTCTGGAGCCTTGGTACACAGTGAGTATTCACAGTTGGAGCCTGACCTTGTTGTAGCTCCAGGGAAAATTGCATTGCTTACCAGTTCATTTTCAGGTCTGGTTTTGACCTTTACTGGGTTTGAACTTTAAAGCCCTACATCAGGGCTGTCAAACTGGTGGCCCATGAGCTGGATGCATCATATGCTGGCTACACCCACACCCGGTTTAGTGAAGCAGAAAAAAGCTGTGATATATCATGTGATGCCAGTGTGATGCCATGAGTTTGATACTCCTGCCCTACATAGTTTGAGACTGGATTGAAGGATTGTCTTTCCTCTAATGCATCTTCCTGTCCTGCTAGATCAGGGCTGTCAAACTCATGGCCTATGGGCCGGATGTGTCTCATGCTGGCCACGGCCACGCCTGGTGCAGCGAAGGGGGAATAAGTCATGATATGTCACGTGATAATGCTGTGACGATATGAATTTGACACCCCTGTACTAGATCTAGTAGAAAGGTCTTGATGTAGATACTGTCATTTTCAGGAGGTACATTTGGGAGGCCCTAAGTGGTGACGCTTCTTACTATTGTTTTTAAGTTTTATTGCATGTTGCCCAGAGTCACTTATATTATGAGATATGAAGCTATATAAATTTGAAAAAAGACACAAATAAATAATTATGTCTTGAGTAGCAGGTTTAGCCATTTCTCCTACTGCCTGACTAATAAGCAGCAAGCATTAAGGCAGGAGTCTTCCAACTTGACAGCTTTAAGACTAGTGGACTTCAATTCCCATAATTCCTCCTCCAGTCTTGTTAGCTCAGGAATTCTGGGAGTGGAAGTCCACAAGTCTTAAATTTGCCAAGTATGAAGACCCTTGCACTAAGAGAAGGGAAGGGAATTCTTGAAGTGTTTCTCATGACTCCTCCTTGGCACCTGCAACATATCTCTTGAGTTATTTCTAAATGCAAGTCTAGCAATCTTTTGAAAGAGCATTCAGCCTGTGTTTAAAGTATCATGGCCAAAGATACAGAACAGGTGCAGTAAGAAGCAAGAAGGAGTGACAGGTAGCAAGGAAGAGTCAAGACGGTAAGAGATGTTGACAACAGAAATCTTGCTCTTTCTGAAGATTTGGGGGAAGATATGCAATTGGGATTGGTAACTAAATTATTAGAGAAAGTGTTTGCGAAGTGAAATTGGCAATGCTTATGATCTTACTTCTTTTCTTCATTTTACAGACCTGTAAAGATCATAAATGTGAGAATCATTACCTCACTATTAAAATGAGCCATGATGGTGCAGTGGTTAGAGTGCAGTACTGCAGGCTACTTCTGCTGACTGCCAGCTGCCTGCAATTTGGCAGTTCAAATCTCACCAGGCTCAAGGTTGACTTAGCCTTCCATCCTTCCAAGGTGGGTAAAACGAGGAGCCAGATTATGGGGGGCAATATGCTGACTCTGTAAACCGCCTAGTGTTTCACCTACAGTAAAACACTGTAAAGTGGTATATATGTCTAAGTGCTAAGTGCTATTGCTAAAACTGAACAGTTGTTAAACAAGGCAGTCACTAAACAAGGACTATCACATTTATTTTTCCCAGAAACTGTTGAGCATTGTTAAATCTGCAGTCTGTAACAAGCCATCATCTCAAGTCCTGCCTTTATTTGGTGGGTATAAATATTCCATATCAATAAGAAAAACACAAATGCTGTTTTAATCCTGGGCTCAAACAATTATCAGCTGGCCCTACTGAGGTATCTCTGCATAAAAATCCAGGCTACCTGATAAATGACTGTTTCACGGCTCTCCAATACTTCTGTTCTAGAGCACACCTGTCAATTCTGTTTTTCAGTTTTTCATTCTTTAAAAAAATATCAACTGTAAAATTTGGAATATTTTTGTAAAAAAAATGTTCACTCATATTTATATTTCTTATGTATTTTAGTACACCTTGGCCCATGTTTACATATTTTGCAATAGCTTTACTAAATGTTTCCTTCCTGTACATTTTTAGGAACATATGCATTTTAAAAGACTTTCCCCAGTATATATTTTTGTTATTACTGCCGGTGCACTGACTTGGCAGAACTGCAAACATTAAAAAACTTGAATCTGCATTTTATTTCAAAATGCAAAATTAGATCAACTCATGTTGAAATGGAGATGAAATGAATTACCCACTTCTACCTGTACTTTCGTGTAAAGATACTGTGATGTGCATATCTCCAAACATTAGGGATCCACAACCATGATCCTATACCTGCTGTGTTTTATAATAACTTGACCTTGGAGGACATTCCCTCCCTATAAATGCCCAGGTTGCATTTTCGTTTATATTGAGCCCTCACAAAAGACACTTAATGATTTTTTTTCCCCACATGTGAGCAAAGAAACTTGATTATCTTGCTAAGCTATAATGATAGCTTTTCCACTTTCCATATTTTTTTCAAGCAGAGATGTTAAAATGCTATTTGGCTCTGGCCATGATATGGAAATTATTATAATTAAAAATAATAAACTCATTACCAACACCTGTGGTGAATGTAGCATGTGCATATGCCTATTTCACTAGTTGGAGATAAATGACACTTTATGATTTTGGTTGAAAGAGGGGGAAAAAAATCAGATATATAACTTACGTGAAGAAAAACTTTTTTCTTAGTTATTTTTTTGTTCTTACATAAAGCACCACAGATTTTTCTACATATTCTAATTTCTTTAAACAGCCTGATATTTATTATACTTTTTGACTGTATTACAATATTTTAAACCAAATAGATAAGTCATGCCTTGATTTTCATTCCTCTCTTCCTATTCTTTTGGTTTATGCTACATTTTTGTAATTTGCTTTTCAATTGGCAACAAGCAAATTGACCAGCAAAGGACTTTTGTTGCTATGTGTTTTGTTTATTTTAACTACTAAGGTGTTAAAATGATCTTATTGTGAGAAGTAATAAGTCTGCCATTAAAATCAAACTTCTTGATGGTGCTAATGTATGCTCATTGATGGCACTATAAACTATGAAAACTGTATTCCATACCACTCCTCATTTAACTTTCCATTTGTTTTTAATCTTCCATTAAAAAGAAGGGGAAAAAGCAGGAAAACCAAAATGTAATATTTTCCACATGTCATACCTGGTTAAGCCACCACTTAATTGGCTTCCAATGGTCAAATTTGATTAAATACTTGTATATAGTTTCTTTTAAAAATAATAATTTAGCCTTAGCCATTATGGGAATGTTTATTAAGTTAAATTGGTTTCCTGAGAAGTTCTACAATGAACTCTTGAAATAAACTCAGCTTTGTGTTTGTACTCAGTTAACACTGAAGTGCCAAACACTTTTATGACTATCAGAAATACTCTGTTAAGGACTTTCAGACTGTCAGGATAGGAATGTTCATTAGGCTTCTGTCTATTTGTCTCCAAACATTTTCCATAGCAGGATCCAATCTGGATCAGTCACGGTGACCAGAAGTTTAGTCTTCTGAGATTTTGGACTTGTACTTGGAACGCAGGAAACTTCTTTCTCACCACAATGTGTTCCATAACATCCAAAAGTCTCTGCTTTGTGCCATGGTAATTCAATCATGTCTGAGTGGGAGGAAGCTACATCACTGTCAGTCTTCTGGTTTCAATTTTATGAGGGGTTGCCACTCACTCCTATCACCAGTCCAATAAATAGGTACATGGAGGGCACCAGATTTACAGCATGTAGGGAGGGCTGGCCTCAGTCTGAGGCAAATAAAAATAGTAGTTCCTGGTTACTTACATACTCATAATTATATTTGTATATGGCTGTACATATCTAAATTCCAATGGAATGATGGCAACTTCCCAGGGTTTTCACTCCTTTTTGTGTTGTACTGGGTTTTTAAGGGTACAAAAAATAACTACAAGCCACCGAGAAGTGAATCACTAGCATTTTAATGTTTTGGTATTTTAATTAGAGTGACTTTCTAGAGGAGATGGACAGCATAAAAATGTAATAAATAAATAAACTGATCTTAAAAACCTTCTGAATTTCACAATTACCCATTGTACTGTCAACATTCAGTGATGAAATGGTTGAGTATTCTAAAACTGCCATTTTAGAAAGGAGTGCAAGGGTAAAGGTTTGTCTGTTAAAAGCCTCTCACTTCCATTTCATGCTTATTTCACAAAACCAAAATAGTGCCAAAAATTAGTTTTATTGTTGTTGAATTCTACTTCTCTCAGTGGATGGAGGTTGATGTTAAGGTATTTAAATTTAGTAGCTGGAGCAATGGAATTGTGCAGTCAGCCAAAACACACAGTTGTGATTCATTGGTACCAGACTACTGGCTCCTGTCTGAGGCAATCTCTGCTATGGTTGGTTACTTTCAGTATGGAGGGGGAGTTTCCATTCCCCACCCCTACCATTTTCTTCTGTACCTCATGATGCTCCTGTTCGCCTGACTATCTTGTTTACTTTGTATATAGTTGTAAAATGTATTTCTTTATATAAAACTACAAGTTTGTGTCAGCATTTCTGACTCCATTTGAACATCGGCTGTGCAATTCCCTGACAGTCGACTATGCTTGTTCTAAGAGATATGTGTACACTGAAGGTCTAGCTTCTTGCTGTGTTGGTGAATACACTTCCCCTACCCCCCCAAGCCAATTAAATACAGTGGTATCTCATGATGATTATCAAAAATGGTGAGTATCAAACATATTTTTTCCCATAAGGAATAATGTAGTGAGTCACAAGGCAGCAAACATCAACAAGTTCTAGCTGGTTTGTTGAGTATCAAACAAATGATGAGTATCAGGACAAAACCTTTGTACCAAAGAGCATTACGTACCAAATTTGATGAGTTTCAAAGCAGTTGAGTACTAAGGTACTACTGTACATTTAAGATACATGATTTGCTGGAATCTGACATGAATTAAAAAAGAAGATGCAAAGACCAAAATAGTAATTAAGTAACAGCAGATGAAACTGGGTAAGAAAAGGAGCAGAAGAACAAAGCATCAATATTCTGATAGTAGAAGGATTAGGTAAATCTTTTTATTTATCAAATTTGTTAATTTATTTATCAAATTTCTGCACTGTCCATTTCACCAAAGTGACTCTGGGCAGTTTTCAAATAAAACATACAGAAGTACAAAAAGCACCATTAAAGAAACAGTAATAAAGACAGAATTAAGAACAAGGGTAAAGTAAAGATGTTAAAATGTTTTATATGCTATTTCAAAGTTTCTTTCTTAGGTCATTTTTAAGTATCTTTTTTTCTCTCAAGGAGATTTGTAAAGCAGGGGAAAATTCTTGGGTCCATAAACTGTCAGAAAAAGAGAAACGGATGAATGTCACCTTGGAGGACAAGAAAAGCTGAGCCAACTTTTCAAGCACAGAGTGCCTATAATTATTTACATTACCATCTGTATCAATCTGACACCACACATTTCAGGTAGTAGGAACGTAAATTACCCTTGACTTTTCTTTAGGTCTTCTAACAGGGCTATAATTTGAATTCTGACTCAAAAAGAGGTTTCTTAATTTTTTTGGATAGCCTCGTTCCCTGGAGGGTGTCCCAGGAATTGTAAGATTCTTTCATGGTGCCCCCCACCCCCTGCCCTTGCATGACAGTGTGAGCAAGTCCACCCTTGGAGAGAGAAATTTGAAATATCTCCTTTAAAAAATAGTGGTCACATTTGCCTGGAGAGCTCTTTGATGGAATAAGAAGGTGGGGAGGAGAGAATGAGTGGAATATCTGAATCTGTAGCATCAGAATCTCTCATGGTTTCTGCCCATCCAGTAAGATTGGTCCGAAACAATGCACTGCAAGTTACATCTATTGAAGAATGGTGTCCACTTGGACCCAGGAAATGTGCCTTCTGTATCATAGCACCTTCTACCTGCTATAGGATTTCCCCACACCCCAAATAAGATTTACATAGCTCCTATTCTGATTGTGCCCTTCCTTCCTTCCTTCCTTCCTTCCTTCCTTCCTTCCTTCCTTCCTTCCTTCCTTCCTTCTCAGAAGTGGTTTGGCATTGCCTCCTTCCTAGGATTGAAAGAAAGTGACTCCAAGGTCACCCAGGTAGGTTTTTTTTTTTTTGTCAAAGGCAGGACTAGAATTCACAGTCTCCTAGTTTCTAGCTTGATGCCTTAACTGTTAGACCAAATTGGCTTTTAATGATGTTCTGGAAGCCTTTAAAAACCGGAATCTTCCCCAGGATTTGAAATAAAGTAATTTTGAGATCTTGTCGGGTATATTGTAGTTTATCATGTCCATATCCAGTTTCCTTTGTCTTTTGCTGCTTTTTACCTTTTAAAAATGTAAGAATCCTTGTCAGGCAGGATTTAATTATATTTTTCCCCATTTCCTAAGTATATCTCTACAATGGAAGAGCCTAACCAGACTAAGAACTGCAATTGCTTATGTTCTCTCCATTAAAATCAGAAAGAAAGAAAAGCTTTTCTATATTAGGCTTCCCCTCAAAAAAGAAAAAAAAAAAACCCCTTTTCTACCTTCCACCATGCTGGCATAAGCAAAACCAGCAATTACTACATTCATGTACCAGAGGTGGTATTCAGCAGGTTCTGACCAGTTCTAGAGAACCAGTAGCGGAAATTTTGAGTAGTTCAGAGAACCGGCAAATACCACCTTTTTACAGTATGCTTCCCCTGCTACGCCCACCAAGCCACACCCATAGAACCGGTAGTAAAAAAAATTGAATCTCACCACTGTCATGTACCCCCCAAAAATAACTTCTACGTAGACACTTGCAAAGATTAAGTCTCACTGAACTATGTGAAAAGCAATAAAGAAATTTAGGATTGCACCGTTCAGCTGGCCAGTTGGCATACATGAGTTACACTGCTGCTTTTGCGTCGGCTTTCTTTTTCAACACAACAGTGTTATGTTTACTCTGCTAATCTTGCCAAGACGTTATTTTGTTTTATTTTATTTTGTCCTTCTTGGCAGAATTCTTTTGCCACCAAATCACTTAATGAATGCCATAAATATGATGGGTGACAATTTTTACTTGGCACACTTCTGTAGCAAAAACAAACAAACTGTTCATTTTGCCCATTTTCTCCTGTGTTTTATTACACAATCTTTTTTTCCCCTCTCTTTCCTTCATAATAGGATTACAACCTTCTCTTTCCATGTACAGTAGAATTATTTCTGCTTAAAATTCAATGATATTGCATAATTATAATGAATCTGTCTTCACTCAAGCAGATAATGTTAGATATCATTATAGGGTAAAAGTTACTCAGGAGTGATAGTCTTCTTCTCACATACTTTTGCACAGCTTTCATTTATTTATTAACAAAAATGATTATAAAATGTTTTTACTCTTCTCTTCGACTGAAAAAGCTCCTGAGGGGCTTATACATCAATCATTATAATCCTGGCCAATATTCTTACAATACAGAAGACAACATAAAAGGAAATAGACAGGAAGGAGAGAAGAAAAGCTCAGACATCAATTCTTAATGTTACAAAATTCTTAATAATGATGAGCCGGTATGAATATACTATAGGGAGAGGAGGAAATCAAAGGCAGCTAGTCTTTAGTATTTGTTCATGGAATAATCCTGTTTTCCAATTCTCAGTCTTGCAGGCTGGCAGAGACCATTTTAAATACAGCTTTTATTATCTGCAGCAAGCTCTTTATTCCTGGTAGTATTGTAGATAGACGTTTTTATTCTTGGCTCTTGAATTTGAGGCCTTCCTTTCCATGAGAAAATTCTGTGTTTGCTGAGCCTTGCCAAAATAAGGTTTTTCCTTCTCAGCAAGAGTCAGAAGAGAGGGAAGGAGAATGTTGACAGTCTTAAGCAAGACAAGAAATAATCGGTGAAAGATCATTAAAGAGAGATCCAAGATAGAACTAAGGAGAAATTTCCTGAAAGTGAGAACAAAAATTTCCTGAAAGTCAGAACAATTAGTCAGCTTGTCTCCAGAAGTTGTGGGTGATCCAACACTGAAGATTTTCAGGAAGAGATTGGACAGCTGTTTGTCTGAAATGGTGTAAGGTCTCTTGCTTGAGCAAGCAGTTGGACTAGAAGACCTCCAAAGACAATTCTAACCATATTAGTCTATATTATATATTCTAAGCTCCTAGTGAAGTCAGTACCAAAATAGCCCTGGAGAAACCAAGGATTATTCACTTCTGCATGCTAACCCACAGCAAATCCTTCCCCAATGCTGACTTTTCCCCCTCACCATCTTGCAGCCAGATGGGACTTTTTGTCTCCAATAAATGGTTATTAAGCATAGCTACCCACTGTGTCAATTAAGAATAGGACCCATTTTCTTTAACTGCAGCATTTGAGATCAAATGTACCCAGATGAAAGAGTTTTATTTTATCTGCCTGTTAGTAACAAATCAGAACATGCTTAAGAAAAGTCACCACACCTGCTGAATGGGCTGGTATACTGGGACTGCTTCTTCCGAGTCACGAGACTGGACAGGTGCAGTGGTCTGGAACAAGAGTTGTTTTGAGAGGCCATATGCCCTTTAGGCAGAGGTTGCACTTTCAAAGCATCTCATTCCCCTATCCCGTCGTTTCCGACTCTAGGGGAACTGTGCTCATCTCCTTTTCTTAGCTGAAGGATCCACTGTTGTCCAAAGATGCTTCCATATGACCAGCATGATTATATACCAAGGCTCACAGAATGCTGTTACCTTTCCATCTAAGTAGTGCCTATTTATCTATTTGCATTTTACATGCTTTCAAACTGCTAGGTGGCCAGGAGTTGGGGTAAGTAATGGGAGCTCCCTCTGTCATGTGAAGCTCAGGTCTCAAACCTGGGCTGTCAGCTTATCATCTGACAAGCTCATCGTCTTTAACCGCTGAGCCATCATGCCCCCCTGAACTAGCAAAAGCAACATAAAACAATTTCCTTGGATTGTGTTGATACCTAATATGGTTTCTAAACAAAGCTAAATGCACTTATTTAATTTCCCACATATATTCAGTCTAGAAATCTGAAGCCCATGACCTGGCAGGTTAAATCAAATCTGGTGATATGGTAGCTGGCAAGTCACTATTTGAAGTCACCTTCTACTAGGTGAGTGGCCAGTATCAAGAAGAGAGGTCAAAGATCTTGAAATTGTCTCTGGGCACTGAACCTTAGACTAAAAACTGATAAGCACACAGATCATCACGTCTTCATAGTCTTTCTTGGTCTGGTACTGGGATACAACATATTTCTATTACCATTATAGTTAATATAGTAAATATAAATATTATTGAACTACAATTATTTTTAAATGTCCAGATATATTTATCAATTAACATATGCATATGAGATTGCTTTTTTGTCCTCTTTTTGGTGTCAGCAGTGTATGGTAGAGCTGCAAAGAAAAATGTCAGTACAAGCTGCAGGAAGACTAATTTCAAAATAATGAGAAGTAATTACTGCATAATAGTGTCCTTTGCTCAGACTCTACTTCAAGTACTGTATGTGGTTCTAAGTACCACACCTTAATAAGGACTGAAAAAAATTAAAAAGTTGAAGAGAAAGGCAGTGAAGATACTTCGGGAATTAGAAAATAAGACTTATAAGGAGACTGAAGAGACTATATACTGTATGTTTAGCTTTTAGAAAAGAGATGGCTGATGGGAGATTGTAGTAGCAGTTGTCAAATACCGAAAAGGATATCACAGAAAAGGTCATTCATTCCACAATTCAAAAGGTGAAATAATGGATTAAAGTTACAGGAAATCAGATTCCAGTTGAATGTTAGGAGAAACTTCTGTCATTGTAAGAGCAGTTTAACATGGAACTGATTATTTAGGTAAGTTATAGATATTCAAATAGAGACTAGACATCTATCTGCCGGGAATGCTTTAATCTAGATTTCTGTACTGGGAAGGAGATTGAATTTGTTGACATACTGACCTCTTTGAGTTCTATGATATTTGTAAATCAAGACCTTTAATTTTGCTTAATTTTAACCTATAGCCTTCTTAAATCAGTAAGCTAACTGTACAAATTTTTGTGCCCCTTCCTTTAACTGAAGCAATGCTACATGTATGAAAAAGAAGGGATCCATGAGGAGAATATTTTGCCAGCAGACCCCATTTACAAAATTAAGAAAAGCTTTCTTAAACAAACTATTGAAAGTTGAAGGTCAAAGCAGCAACATTATCCTGGCCCATAAGCATAGTACAGCAGATGACTGGAGGTTAATACATTCTGCCTGCATGACAGTTATTATCAAGTAGAATTACAATTACAAAACCTCAGCTTTATCTTCTGGGGCCCAGATTTAAGCAAAGCAGTGGAAAATCTTGTGCATCACACTGATTCATTTGTGATGGTTAAGACATCTTGTTGAGATTCATTACTATACTTTCCATTTTCTAGGTAGGAAATAGTTGCATTTATTTTCTTTATAAATTATAACTAAGTTGATATTTTAACATTACTTTGAAAATGTCAAGGACTTAAAGTAGATAAGTAGTAAAGTAGATTTTTATTGCTGTGGTTTATTTGCCTATGTATCTATTTTACAGGAGAACAATAGATAAGCAAGCAGACACTTAAATATAAGAACTCAAACAAGGTGGGAAACAAAAGAAGAAGAAAAGCTTCCCAATATTAAACATTACAAAAATGAAAACACCAGAATTTCCCACAATGTAATTATTTTTATTTTAATCAGAATCAATAACCGTATTTTGAAACATTCTTCACAGAATTTCAGCTAATTACATTGGCACTTTCGAGTAGGTTTTCGAAAACAAACAGAACCCATCTGTATAATAGCTGAAAAACATAAGGATATGTGTGCACATGTGAGTAATGGAAAATCACATTAGGGAGTAAAGTGATAATAACACAAATTTGGGAAAAAATCCAGATTTAAAGAAATGTCAAATGTAATTTCCCAATGACATAAAATTCTTAAAGGGTTTTTGCTAACATGAATACTGGAATGGTTAAAAATGAGAGTGGAGACTCCAACATGATATCTGATAAATATAGGCAAGTCTTATATATGTCTGTCTGTCTGTCTGTCTGTCTGTCTGTCTGTCTATCATCTATCTGTCATCTATCTTGCCATTGATCCCTCTTTGGCTTTTTGATGTGAAAATAATTCCTTTGTATTTAAAAGCTCTCTGAAGGAACACAAAGATACCCCAAATTTCAATATACCTTTATATGCTTGATCCATTTTTAAAACTCACATTAATTTGGAAAAATATTAAGATTCTATAAACACACAATGAACAATTTATTGGTGCCTTTTAGAAAGCTGTCTCTGACGTCTTGTGGCCAAAAGAAATATCACAATCCCCAATGTTTCTTTATTTAAAAAATCCATCCTTATTAGATATTAATAACGTTGTGCTTTTAGCTTATGGTATCTCCCGTATGTCTTTATTTCACAAGAGCATTTTATTTTACCTTGGTGCACACACACATGCAGACACACACACTAACATCCATCCATCCACCCACCCACCATCTCTGCTTTCAGATTAGTTCAGCTGGCAAGAGCACAGGTGTTTCATTTAGCATCTTCCTCATTTGGCTTCATTTAAGCACCACTTGAGAGGGGGTGATACCCTCAGTCTTATAATATACTTCTTGTACCATGGGACTGAAAAGTGTCAGCATATATTTTTCAGATCCCATCATTTCTGATATCTTTGCCTGACCTCTCCGCTGGATAGCAGATTCATTCTTTTTTCCCTGCACAGATTCTGTTTTCTTGTCATCCCTATGATATATGGCTCTCGTATTTTATAGTGTTACTGTGATAGAAGTTACACCTCTTTTTTTCCCCAACCTGTAATACTGCTATGGTTCATTTTCTCCATACCTTTTAGGAAGAATAAAGACCACGCCACCATTAAAACAAACATCCAGGGAGCTTTTAGTATGTTGATGTATTCCTCCCAAACATATCCGTTCCACATCCACTCATATTTTTTTTTTAACCTGAATTTCTGAATTATTCAGCTAAACTTAAGAATTTCACGGGGTAAAATAGGGAATAATGAAAAACAAAAAAATCAACATAGTGGAAACCCCACAGAGATATATTGATAACTACAATCTTCTCTGAAATTACAGTGCCTGGCTGTTCTGATTTTGTATCAGAATGGAATGAATGAACAATGTAGAGAGGAGGAAATGATGTTTCTTGGGCTCCCATTGACTTAGCGTACTGACACCACAAAGAGACCAAGACTGAAAATCTGTTGTCATATTACTGGTTGCTAAGACCTAAGACACCTATGTGGGAAAGACATTGGGAGAAGAGGCGAGGAGATGCTGCCTAGGGAACAGTCAAATAAGAGACACCATAGCCTGCAGCTGTACAGTAGACAGAGCAAGAAATTCAGAAAAGATCCTTCCTATATACTCAATCAATAAAGGTGAAAGCAGGAGAATTTTACTTTCAAGATTGCAAGATTCTGTTAGTGTAACTTTACGAGGAAGTAGAATTAATTTAGCTGCTTGTGTTTCCTGTCTGATTTATATGGTACTATGTATGTAGTCCTTGATTTATAACTGGTTATTCAAGCAGTCACAATGGCCTTGCTTTGTGGCCTGGAAAGCACATCCGTCATACAATGTCAGACCAACCACCATCACTGAAACACAAGATTACATTTCAGACAATGGGCAACTTGCTCATATTTACAACCAGTTGCCAAGTGCCCTGAATTCAGATGGTTGCAATCCTGTCTGCCAGCTTCCCCCAGAAAGTCAATGGGGAAGCCCATAGGAAAGGTTGCAAGTGGAGGGGACTGTCATGGTTGACTCACTACGCAGCCTGCTCACAACCAGACAAAAATAACGGGAGGGGGGAGGGAAGGCATCAGAATGTGAGGATGGTTTGGGAGGGAAATTCTAGAATGCAAGTGTGCCATTTCAAAGCCTGAGACAGTTCCATCCCCAAGGTCATCAGCTCCGAGAATGTCCAAGGTGTTTGGATTTGAGGTCCCTTTTCCTAGTGTCCTGAGGGATTTTCCTCCTCTCCATGAAGGGAGCGGAAATGCTCTCTCAGGCAGGAAGAACAGACCTCAAAACCGGTGAAAATGCTAGGAAATACCACTGTTCTGAATCTTCTGAAAAGCTCAGAAAGATTCTGGAGAGGAGAAAATGCTAGCTCAGTGTATTCACTTACAGCTAAATCCTATTGCAATTTGCTTTATGTTAGTAACATAAATGGAAATAACATATCTTGAATTTGCAAGTAGCACTATGTTGGAGCATATCAACTGAGAAATTTCAGATTCTTATGACAGTCTATTGTTTAAAGAAAGATGACACTTCCTGATATATAAATGATGAAATAAGTGGAACAGAAAAATCATATGACTAGAAGCATTTTTACTGCTTCATATTCCCTTTATTTGCCTAATGCTTCTAACAGTTCTGAAATAAAGTATTATGGGAGAATGCAGGAAGGCACAAGAAAGACACATAGGTAAAACTATTATTTTAAATATTATTTTGGTGTGCCAAAAGGCATAAAAGGTAATATTGTTCATTCTAATTTCTTCCTATACAGAAATATGAAAATATTGATAATTAGTACTTGATAAGCAGAATTTTACATAAGTTTATTAGTTCCTGGCACATCAGTGAAAATGGTGAAGCAGTAGGAAATTCCTGCTTGGCATTCTGTGGGAAGCAGCCCCCACCCCCCCCAAAAAAAAGAAAAGAAAAGAAAAACAAACCATTTACTGGGCAATAACAGGAAACTACTATTATCTGTTACCTTGTCGATATTTGAACTTCTGCAGTAGACCAAATAGATAATCCTGCCTCCCAAAGTCAGCAAAGAAAGCAAATGGCTGTATCTCTGACTTTGCTTCTGACTTTAATATGATTTTAGATAAGTTACCCAATAATGTGTCTCAAGACTGTCACAGATACTTCTAGCAGAACTGCATGAGTAACAACTGATGGGAACTAATTCTGCCTTCCAAGATTGCAGTCACAAATAAATATAAAGAATGTACATTTTTACTTGATGTACATGTAGTTCTTTTTTTTAAAGAACTCAACCTATCCAAGCGTAATAAGAAGAAAGGGATTGATTCTAAAGAAGTCCTTTATGAGATGTTTTCCAATTACTACCCATGTAAAGGTGATGGGGAATCAAAATTGCTAGGTAGTGATTGCTCCTATTTTTGGATGAAACATTTGAAGATTCTGTTTTAATATGAAATAAAAAAAAATCAGGAAGATTAATATAAATTCATGCCAGATATCTTCTGTAATATAGGACGTGATCAGATGTTTATTAGGACTCAATGAATTGCCTTTTCAACATTTTCAAAGAAACTATCATGGATACATATCATTGAACTAGGCAAACCCCTACAGACAAGCCAGTAGCCACTCCGGCAAATCAGACTATTCCTCAAGGTACCTGTATTCCAGTTCCACTGAGAAAAAGGAAGTGTCAAACCTTTTAGAGTTCATAGTAAGCACTAGTCCTTCGTCTGCAAAGTAAGCAATGAAATTAGCCTTCAGTAAAGCTGAAATGTTGTACCCCAAACAGACAGGAGTGCTTTAAAGATAAAGGTTCCTCTCACACATACATGCTAGTCATTTCTGGCTCTAGGGGGCAGTGCTCATCTCCGTTACAAAGCCGAAGAGCCAGCACTGTCCAAAAACATCTCCATGGTCATGTGACCAGCATGACTAAACACCAAAGGCACACAGAACACAGTTACCTTTCCACCAAAGTGGTCCCTATTTTTCTACTTGCATTTTTCAAACTGCTTGGCAGAAGCTGGGACAAGTAATGGGAGCTCACTCCGTTATGTGGTGCTAGGGATTCAAACCACCGCTCGAACTGCCAACCTTTCTGATCAACAAACTCAGCGTCTTAGCTACTGAGCCACCGCATCCCTTATAGGAGTGCTTTACATTAACATACATGACATTAGCAGGAAGAAACATCTTTGCAAGTAGAGGAGAAAAGCTCACATCTGGTTTTGTTGTCCAGAAATGGTTACCTGCCCATTCTGGTGGAAGAATAATTGGATAAAGCAGATAGGCTCTTCAGTTCAGTGGAACTTGGTTAAGACAAACACATTTAAGATTTCATGGTGAAACAATAAAACATAACGGAAAACCATGCCTATCTTTTTAAAAAAATAATAATTGAGGAATGATTAAGCTGATATGAAAGTTGAACCTCATGGTCATCTTCCTGATTGTGGTGAAATAATGTTCTATAGGCCCTCTTCCTACTTATCAGCTCCATGTTGAAACTATTGATTGACACCTTAGAGATAGATGATGTTTGGCTGGTTGACATTTTATGGGATAATTATACACAGCTTTGTTTATTTTTAAATAAAAAACATAACTCCCTAGTTTCTCAAAGTTATCATAGTTAATAATTTCCCCCTCAACCAGTGAAAGTTTTGTTGCTACTTTAAAATTATAATTTTGGTAACAAAATGTCCCACCCAAATCCAGTTGTTCTTCTTCCTAGCGTATTTGCACAGGTGCAGGATCCACTTTCTGAATCACTGAACGCCACTTTGCATGGTCAAATGCATCCCCAGAGTGCAGACCCATGGCTTGCATATCTTTGTGGATAGTGTCTTGCCATCTCTGTTTTGGATGCCTGCGAGGTCGATGGCTATGGACTTCTAGTTGATAGGCAGTCTTGGCCACGGTGGAAGGTGCTGCTCTCTGGATATGTCCATACCAGTGAAGCCAGCCTTCTCTCATCTTCTCTATAATTGGTGCCACACCAAAACGTTGTCAAATGGTGTCATTTGTGATGTCACCATTCCAAGAAGGGAGATCCCTGATATCCAACAGAGCATTCACATTTCCCTGGCGTGGAGATAGCTTTCGGTCCCTATTGTTGCTGCCCAGCATTCAGTGCCTTACAATGCAACAGGGAAAATGGTTGTCTTGTAAATCTTGGATTTAGATGGGTTGGCATTTGTCTGTCACATAACACACTGGTGAATTCTTGCCAACACATCCAGGCTGCATTCACCTTTGCTCGCAACTCACCACTGATGTCACCATTGCCTTGGAGATGGGATCCCTGATATCGAAAAATGTCTATCTTCTTTAGGTTTTCTCCATTGATTTGAAGCATTCCAGGGGTGGTAACAGTCTATGGTAACCAAAATCCAGGTGTACAACAGGAGTATCTCTGGGGCCCAAAAAGGTATATCATGATGTATTTTGTCTATCTGGTCATTTATAGTTTGTTCTCCCTGGGAATGCTATATTGCATCATTCATTTGTGAGCTTTCTTGCCATGCTGGACTACAACTTCCATGATATCTAGCTAATATAGCAATTGGCCATTTGGTTGAAGATTCTGTGAGCTGATATCCATCTTAGCTAGAATCTGTTGTAATGCATAAAAGAGCTATTAGCTGACTAGGGAGTTTCTGGGCCACTTTTTCCCAATAAAGATCATATTTGAAATGCAATATAATATACATACATTTATGCTTCACTGAAATTGCTGTAGGTTGAAAGCTTTATGACTTGAATTATGAATATATTATGTTGTGTAAGTGTAACATGGTAAATAATCAAAGAAATAGGATTATATGGTCAAGTTTGTGGTGACGTTTGCAAAAAGCGGTGTTATTAATCAGACAGACAAATATACACTATGTTAAGCTATATGTATCCGTTAAGCTTTTTAAAATTTTATTTTGGCTCTTTATTTTCCTAGCTTTTTCTGGGCTAATTCCATCATAATGAGAACATTTGGGTACCAAGAAAAATCACAGCTTTCTCTTCTTTTGAGAGCGAGTAAATTATCTATGAAATGAGAGAGAGGGAATGTTATGACCCAGGCCTTCCCAAAGCTCTCCACTTTTAATTATAGATGTCTTTTTTCACCCTCTTAGTAACAGAGTATCTGTTAATGGGGAATAGGCTTCAGAGCTGTGGCATAAATTGTGCCCATAGAGAGACTGCTAATTAGATTGCTAGAGACATTAACTGGTGTTTGGCAGTTCAGCAGCTTGGTGGCTTTCACTCCACATAAATGCCACACATTTCAGTTATAAAATGACGGGAAAGACTACACAATCAATGTCCTGTCAGATTTGTTTAGAGATAATGGTTCCAGAATTTCTTGATGTGCTAGGAAAACTGTGCATATAAAAATATTATAAAACCATGGATCTATACTGAAACCACCTAAACATTCATCACGTTGGTTTATTCAGCACAATGCTGTTAATTCTTGCTAATGAATTTAAATATTTCTGGAGGGAAAGAAAAGGGAGGAAAACAGAATTATTCAAAATCCAGTGAGATGTTTTTGTTATTGATTTTTTTAAAATCCATGTTAGCATTCATTTCAGAATATAGTTTTCCTAAGGCAGTACTAAAAAATAAAATAGTGGGAAAAAACCCAATATACTCTTCATGTCAGTTTAAAAGCCATCAGCATACTTTCTTTCAGTTTTACTTCTTTTTTCCTAGAAAAGTCAAATTATTTGGTTAAGCTAAGGAGAATTCCAGAGGTTGCTACAAGTGAATTGATCTAAAGAGATTTTTTTTAAAAAATGAAGAGAGAAAAAATAATTATCCAAAGTAAGGTGACTTTTATTGCTCATTTCAAATTCTGGAAGATTCCATGAATTCATCTTAGATACCTTTCTTTCCAATGCTTTGATTATATAAAAAAAGTCAGTTTATTTTTCTAAAATTGGAATGTTCTTCACTGAACTATGAACTTGGACTATTTGTTCACTGAACTGAAACTTATCAAGTCTCTCAAAAAGGTTTGTATCCCATTCATAATTGACATAATTCAACTTTCAAATACAGGCCTAGGTGACTTTAAAGTAGGTTGCGAATATCTTCCCTCCCATTAGTTAATTAAAACAGTGTTCTAATAAGGCATGATATTAACAATTGCTTTTTTAATAATGCAGTTAGCATGTCAAGAACTTAAAGTTATAGGTGCAATGGAAAACCTGTGAAAAAGTAATTGCAATGACTGATTATTTTCAACACTGGAATATTATTTTGACTAAGAAGACATATATCCATTTGTAATAATCAAACAAAACCAGACTAAAATACACATACAAACACAATAAAAATCATTTATTTATACCTCTGATGTTAGGGAAAATCAAGAAACAGTGATTTGTAACATAAATTTCCAGAAATATAACCTGATACCCTACTGTTATAGAAGCAACAGAGTTCATATTAGTAATGCTAATCTCAAACATTTTGTATAGAATCTTTGCTGGAGCAAAATTCTTCCAAAAACATTTAGGTGATCCTTCCATATGACAAACATATTTGACATAGCTTCTGCTCCATGGAGAATTTTTTCAAGGGTTATGAATGCCATTGTGTTTCTTCACATAAGCTCAGTTAACACCGATGCCAACATTATCATACAATCCTTAAGATAAATGTACTGCTGTTGATCCATCTATTCTTAAACATTTCACTGTTAATGGGGAAAGGATCAGACAAGCCAAGAATACATATTGTGACTCTTAGAGAATGCAATATTTTTTTAAAAAGTAAGAATGCAAAGAAATTGAGCTTCAAAGTGTGGCTAAATGGAAATGATAAAACTATGAAAAGTTAAAATGTGATAAATGGAGAGTGAATGCAATAGAGATTTGCATGCCCTATATACACGATTCAATAGACATAGGCTTTAGGGCAGGGGGTCCCCAAACTTGGCAACTTCAAGACTTGTGGACTTCAAATCCCAGAATTCTCCAGCCATCAATGCTATGCTGTTTGTAGACCTCTGCTTTAGGGTTTAGAGAGCCAGTCTGGTTTAGTTCACCAGACTAGAAATTGGATGATTATGAGTTCCAGTCCCACCTGAGGCACATAGCCAGCTAGGTCCAGTCTCTGTCTCTCTCAGTCCTATATATGAAACTGAGGGGTTGAACAATAATAAGACAATGGAAAAAACAATGAATAACAATTACAATATCGTACAAAATTAAATACCCTGGAGTCATTTGTTTGATAGGTGGCTTGTTTGAGATAATAATTGAATTAACCAGCAAATATTTTTCAAAATCTTGCTAAGAAAATTTCAGGAACTAGTCCAAACTGTTGTTAGGAATCATCATTGACATCCTGTAATATATGGATCTTATACACTGAATTTATCCTTCAGTGGTGCCAAGAAACAGCCAGCCCAACTGAATGGCACTAGGGTGGATATTTAAAAAAACAGCTAAGTGTCTAAAGAAGGGAACATAGACACAAAACTTACAGAAGGCACCATCATGTTGAATGTCTTGGTAGGCAAATCAAGTCTGGCCAGTCCCAGCTGAATTAATTTAACTCAATACACTTGGATGGCCTTGTAGCCAGATCAGGCTTAAAAGGTATCAGTTGCAGAAGTGTGAAATACCTAGTAGTAGTCTCTCAGTTTGAAAGCAGTTGTTTCCTGGAATTCACATTTGTTGCTTATGGGTTGCATTACCCTTGTGTTTTCAACCCAGACTGCCTGTTGGTTTCTTTTGGTATAATGATTCTTTGCTATTGTTACTTTTGCCCACTGCATATTTTATTAGAATTGGTGGATTGATTATGGGCAACCTATTTTAGACAAGGAGCTCACTTCTCAGTACAGCTGTGCTTCTGCTATTCCCAAATTAAGAAAAGACAACCTGGAAATTGGAAATCTATGGAAAACCCACAGAATGTCTACACGTTCTTGCCCATGTAGGAAACCTGACTCCAGGGGACTTCAGTTCTTGAAGATTCTGTTCACAATAAAGTCTCCAATGTGTTAGCCTGAAAAGTTGAATGTGATGCCATATCAACATGACTAGTCAACACGGGCAAGACATGAAGGTAACCTAGGCAAATAATATCAGTTTCATATCCCAAACAAGAATGTGATTTTAAATGCCCATTTGAATTGAGCTGGAGATTCTGGAAATACTTTTCAGAACTGAGGAAATTATTAATCTTTAAAACCAGAGGTTTCCTTGGAAAAATAGTTGGAATTGTAATTGCTACTATTTTCTCCCTTATCTTTAAGGTTTTTCCTACTGCTGTTGCAATCAGTGAACATTTCCTCACTGGCAATTTATAGCATCATCCAGTTATCACCGTGGAGATATATCACCAATGAAGACAGGTTTTATACCAGAAAGGCTGAGTGACGCTATAAATTGCTAGTGCAGAAATGTTCAGTAAACTACTTTGGCCATTTTTCTTCCAAATACCATTTTCAGAATAGTCTGCTATTCAATTCCATAAGCAACAGTTAATAATGTTGGTTTCCCACAGATAAATTTTGGCATTGATATTTTACATAATATCTGATAGATTTATAAGCCAAGATTTTTAAAAAAATTGCATTGTGATCGTTTATATTTCATATTTGCCCAAGAAATCTCTGCAATTAAGACAAAACTGCAAATTGCTTTAATGATAGACATGATAGCTTCCACAGCTAGGGATGAGCGAGCTATCATGACTATCAGTAGTGAATATGGTCTGGCTAACATTCAATGGATAAGTCACATCAGTAAACTTTTATTTTTGAAATAAAAAAAATAGTCCACATGTATTATATATTGCAATGATTTTCATACTACCCTAATCCAGAATTTCTGGGCAGTCTACAGCATAATGGGAGCACCCCAAAATTGCTGCAATTAAAGTTAAATGGATAATATTACAATAAGTTCTCCTATATGAAAAGCTTGCTTAGAAAGGAAAGTTTTAACCCCCTGAATGCCAGATGTGAGCGAGGCAGTGGCTACTCTCTAGAATAGAATGTTCCATAATGTAGGGATAGCCATAAAAAGGCACTTCCAAAGTGAAACCTTCAGCACTCCTCTCTTGAAAGTTCTCACAAGCAGGCCAGCATTTTCTTGGGTGGGGCAATTTTTTATGTCAGCAATCCCCAATCCAGGGGTGTCAAACTCACGGCATCATGACCGTAGGTGAGTATTCAGCAGGTTCTGACTAGTTCTGGAGAACCGGTAGTGGAAATTTTGAGTAATTTGGAGAACTGGCAAATACCATCTCTGACTGGAGACTTTACAGTATCCTTCCCTTGCCATGCCCACCAAGCCACACCCACAGAACTGGTAGTGAAAAAATTTGAATCCCACCACTGATCATGTCGGCATTGTATGATGTATCGGGACTTTTTCCCCCTGCTCAACCGGGCATGAGCATGGCCAGTGTGTGCCGCATCCAGCCCACGAGCCAGGAGTTTAACAGCCATGGCCCAATCTTTCTGGCACCAGGTACCTGTTATGTCCCTGGAACTTAAAGAAGTTCCCACCCAGGTCCGTTCGCGCCACGGGGGCGGTTGCCCTCTCTCATTGGCTGGTTCTCCCCAGCAGCCAGCTATAAAAGCAGGCTGCGGGGTCCAACCAGTCGCTGTTCGCTGCGAGCCAGTTCCAGGCTTGGCAAGCACGTTCAGCCCTTTATTTCCTAAATAAAGTATTGTTGCATCCATGCCCTGGTTCAGCCTCTCATTGCCCAACTACAACACTGGCGACGAAGGTGGGATGGCTACCAGAGGTAAAATGCAACCGCTGAATCACTAGCCGCTGATCCACAGCCAGAGAGAACGATCAGCAGGCAGCGAGAACGAACGCTGATCCGCAGCCAGAGAGAGCGGTCGGCGAACAAGTGAGAGTGAGAAAGCGTCTGTAGCCGCTTGTTAGCCAGCTACAGGGAAAGTGTAGCGCTGCGAGCCGCAGCCGCTCTAAACAAAAGGGCGCGAAATTCAAACGGCTGTCGTTTGAATTTCTATACAAAACACAGCGCGGTGCTGTGTTCTTTTGAAATCACTGACGCCAACGCAGGCGCCAAATTCAAAGCGCTGCCAAACAGCCGTTGCTGCTTACAGCGCGCAAACCCAGAGAGAGAGCGGGAGGCGTGGAGCCCCCCCCCCCAGAGCTGTAATCACTTGCCTGCCTAGGCACAAGAGTTTTTTTTTCTTGCCTCCATTGTGGTCCCAGAGAGATTCCAAAGCAGCTAGCCACTAGATTCTCAACATGAATTCCAACCCAGTCTTCCCATCGTTCAAGCCGGATGAGGAGAAATGGGAGTCATACAAGAATCGCTTTAACCATTACATCGACGCCATTGGGCTGGCTGATGCAGGGGAGCACCGAAAAAAATCATATTTCCTGATCTACTGCGGAGCCATCGTCTTTGATACTCCCACAGCACTCGTGGCTCCACGTGAGTTAAAAAACGTCCCTGGACAGAACTGTTAGAAATCCTTACTAACCACTATTCTCCTAGACCCTCACAGATTGCCAGGCGGTTCACCTTCTGTATGAGGAAACAATCAGACAAAGAAACTATCAACCAGTACATGGCTGCCCTCAGGACTGCAGCACTCCATTGTGGGTTTGGGACCTACCTGGAAGACATGCTCCTCGATCAGCTAGTCTGTGGGGTCAAGGATCTTCACCTTCAGAGGCGCCTACTCGCCAGGAAGGACCTCAACCTCTCTCAAGCCGTCGAGGAAGCCCTGGCAGCGGAGCTGGCAGCACACTCAGCCACCGAGATCCAAGGTCCTGGCTCCAAACAAATTGCAGTTTCCGTCCACTCTGAAGAGGTAGTCATCGAGGAGGACCCCAGTGATGCGGACGACATCCACCGCCTAGCCCTCACCAGACACCTGCAGGTAGGAGCCAAGCAAGAAAGCATCAGTCCATCCAAGCACATCACCCTGTGCCTATCCTGTGGTGGATCTCACCTGAGGACCACCTGCAAATTCAAGGGAGCCACCTGCAACAATTGTCACAAAAAGGGGCACATCGCCAGAGTCTGTCAAGCCACTCACAACTTGGCACAAAGGGTCCCTTCCTTTTCACATTCCGGACCCCAAAGGCAAGTATTGAACTGTCGCACCTACCACCATGCTAAGCACGCTTGCCATACCATTAGTAAAATCTCTCTCTCCGTTTTATTAGAAGGTAAACCTTGCCGCATGGAGGTTGACACGGGGTCAGCGCTCTCAATTATCTCTTGGAGCACCCTCAAGAAACTACAACCCAGTCTATCCAGAAACCGGCTCCAGAAGTGCCAGCTTAGCCTGAAGGACTACCAGGGGAAGATCATTCCTGTAATCGGCAGAGGCAAGTTTCTTGTTAATTTTAAAACTTTCAAAGGCCACCTACCTCTAGTGGTAGTTAGCGGCAACCTCCCTACACTTTTGGGACTTGATTGGTTCCCCCACCTCGGCCTAGGGTTAACAGGAGTCCATGCGGTCTCAACCTCTGACACTGACTCCTTATTCGCTGACTACTCAGACGTATTCAGCAACGAGCTGGGGTGTTATAACGGTACCCCTATCTCATTCTCAGTCGACCCCCAAGCAGTCCCAATCCAGCTGAAACCTCATAGAGTTCCTTTCGCTATTCGGCCTAAATTAGATGCGGAACTGGATAAATTATTAAAACAAGGGGTCATTGAGCCAACAGATTTCGCCAAATGGGAGACGCCCATTGTCACACCCCTCAAAAAAGACGGTAGCCTGAGAATTTGCTCGGACTACAAAACCACAATTAATAAGTTTTTACAAGTTAGCGCTTACCCAGTGCCCATCATTCAGCATTTATTACACACTTTTGAACCTGGCAGCATTTTTGCCAAATTGGACATGTCTCAAGCGTATCAACAGTTCCCTGTTGACAACCAAACAGCGGAACTCCAGACCATTGTCACCCACAGGGGTGCTTTCCGGTGCAAGCGTCTCCAATTTGGCGTAAGTGTTGCCCCAGGCATTTTTCAATCCCTCATGGAGCGGATTTTGCAGGGCCTCCTGGTGTAGTACCCTACTTGACGACATCTTAGTCTCGGCCAGGGGCAGACCCCAACTCTTCCAGAGAGTTCGAGCAGTGTTAGAGAGGTTCAGACAGCATGGCCTCAAATTAAAAAAAGAAAAATGTGCCATTGCCACTAGACAGGTGGACTTTCTGGGTTATAAAATTGACGCCTCAGGCATTCACCCCCTGGAGTCCAAGGTTAAGGCAATTCACGAGGCACCCACTCCAACCTCCAAAGCGGAACTGCAGGCCTTCTTGGGGCTACTGAATTTTTACGCATCTTTCCTGCCCCATAAAGCATCTGTGGCGGAACCCCTGCACAGACTTTTGGATAAAAAATCGTCTTGGCACTGGGGGCACAAGGAAGACTCTGCTTTTCGCGCAGTCAAATCACTACTCACGTCAGAGGCGGTCCTTATTCAGTTTGACCCCAACCTTCCATTAGTGCTAGCAGCGGACGCATCCCCTTTTGGAATTGGGGCAGTGTTAAGCCACAGGCTCCCCAATGGCTCCGAGGCTCCCATCGCTTTTTTTTCGAGGACGCTCTCTGCAACAGAGCGCAATTATAGCCAAATCAATAAGGAAGCTTTAGCAGCTGTCGCAGCAGTGAAGAAATTTCATGAATTTCTTTTTGGCCACTTTTTCGAGCTGGTCACGGATCATAAGCCTCTCCTGGGTCTACTAGCAGGTGACAAACAGACCCCTCAAGTCCTGTCTCCTAGAATGACGAGGTGGACTCTTTTCCTAGCGGCATACTCATATAGACTCATACACCGTCCAGGTAAAACATTGTCCCACGCAGACGCCCTCAGCTGCTGCCCCCTGCCTGCTCCAGCTGAGGATCCTGCCCCGGTCCATGCTATCTTTGAGGTCACCCAACTGGACCTCCCCATCACTGCCCTTGACATTGCCGCCAAATCCAAGGCAGACAAAACGATCGCCCAGGTACTGGACTGGGTGAGGAGGGGGTGGCCGGGCAGTGATGTTGAAACCAAATTCACGCCTTTTAAGACCCGCCTACAGGAGTTATCCAGTTTGCAGGGCTGTTTGCTGTGGGGCACACAAGTGGTCATCCCGACCTCACTGCATACCCGAGTGTTGGAGGCGTTGCATGAGGGCCACCCTGGCATCGTCAGGATGAAGGCATTAGCACGCAGCTACGTATGGTGGCCTGGCCTCGACGATGACATCATCAGATGGGTAAGCTCCTGCCATCCCTGCCAGGAATCCCGTCCATCCCCTCCAATTGCCACCCCCACTAAGTGGGAAAGCGCCAGCGCACCCTGGTCCAGGATTCACATCGACCTAGCGGGCCCGACACACGGCAAAATGTTCCTGGTGGTCGTGGACTCTTACTCTAAATGGATTGACGTGGCACAACTATCCACAACCACCACGCAAGTGGTTACCAAGGTATTGACTCGCCTGTTCGTAACACACGGGCCACCAGACTCTATTGTTTCCGACAATGGCCCCCAGTTCGCATCGGCCGAGTTCAGTCGCTTCGCTGCCAATCTGGGCATCCGCCACATCTTCATGGCTCCCTTTCATCCGGCCAGTAACGGATTGGCCGAAAGAGCCGTTAGGACCACTAAAGAAGCTCTAGCTAGGTTCAGCAAGGAAGACTGGCACCACAGACTCTCCCGTTTCTTGCTGAGCCAGCACTCAACCCTGTGCACAGTCACTAATAAGTCCCCGGCTGAACTCCTGATGGGTAGACGCCTGCGGACTGTATTGGACAGGCTTCACCCACATTACTGCCCTGACTCTCCCCTCGCTTCCACATCGGGGGTTAGACATTTTGTCTTACAGGAATCCGTGTTCGCGAGGAACTTCGCTGGAGACCCTCTGTGGATCCCGGGCGAGATCGTGGCCATCACCGGACCCAGGTCGTATCGAGTCAGACTGGAGGATGGCCGAATCTGGAAAAGGCACCTGGATCAGCTGCGGAGGCGCCAAGGCACTCACGTCAGCAGTGACTCATGGTTGCAGACCGGTGCGAGGCTACAGCATCAACCCCACATCAGCACCAATTCCGGTGACCTGTTTACACCTGCAGCCGAGCCGGGGAGCCCGAACACGAACCGTGACCACCAGACGGCTGACCAGTCCGAACCAGTCAACGGGAGCACATCCCCAGTGACCAGCCCTACGAGTCCCGAACCAGCACTGACCGAGGAACGCGTTCGTGACACCCCACCGGTCCAACCTTCCTCTGCAGACTCTGAACTACCAGACAACTCACCAGAGTTGCGCCGTTCTGGGCGCCAGCATAAGCCTCCCGCGTACCTTAAGGACTATGCGTGTTCGCATCTGGGGGGAAGGGGTGTCATGTCCCTGGAACTTAAAGAAGTTCCCACCCAGGTCCGTTCGCGCCGCGGGGGCGGTTGCCCTCTCTCATTGGCTGGTTCTCCCCAGCAGCCAGCTATAAAAGCTGCGAGCCAGTTCCAGGCTTGGCAAGCACGTTCAGCCCTTTATTTCCTAAATAAAGTATTGTTGCATCCATGCCCTGGTTCAGCCTCTCATTGCCCAACTACAACAGTACCAGTATCGTGAAAGACATATTTTTCCACAGACTGGAGGGGGGAGGATATTTTTGTATGCAACCTAGATCCTGTGCTTATGCAGATGATGTGTGTCTTATGCAGGCTCATTCCTAACAGGCCCTGGACCAAGACCAGTCCACAGCCCATAGATTGGGGACTCCAGTTTTAGGTAACCTGCCACTTTTTTTCTTTAGAGTTTTTAAGTAATAACCAGCAGTTTCAAATTGTCCAGAAGCTTCTACAGAACCTGTGCAGGAACCACAAAACAGGTATCATTATGCAATAGAATGATACCGCCCCCCCCCCCGCCCCCCGATAGCTTGTTGCTGCTGTTTGTACCAGTTGTTGCTTCTAGCTCACCTTTAAAGGCATGGTCACTTATAGCACATTGCAACAGTTCAACCATGTGGTGATAAGGGCAGAAGTGGTATTCAGCTGGTTCTGACCAATTCTGGAGAATCGATAGCAGAAATTTTGAGTAGTTCGGAGAACCGGCAAACACCACCTCTGACTGGCCCCACTCTGATCTATTCTCTGCCTCCTGAGTCCCAGTTAATCAGCTGAGTCTTTTTTTGTTGCCCTGCACAGGAGAATGGAGCTGGAAAGCAGGTTAGTGGGGTGGGAAGGGAAGGGAGATTTTGCAGTAACCTTCCCCTGCCACATCCACCAAGCCACACCCTTCAAACCACGCCGTCCCCACCAACCATGCCCACAGAACTGTAGTTAAAATTTTTGAATCCCACCACTGGAAAAAGGTGTGAATTAATAATACTGCCAAAGCTTCCTGGTTCAAGTGAGTTTACATCTTTTCAGTTTAAAAGGTCTATTATAGGACATTCATTCAGTGGTAGAAGGTGGTCAGAATGAAGGCCCAGGCTAAGTTTCTTAGCAGGACTTCTTCATTGTTGCAATGTAACTGTAGCTACTTTCCCACTATAAAATGATGATAAAAGTCAGAACATGTTGCGAGAGGCCGAATTGATTGTCTGAATCAATACCATTCTCTTCACTACCATCTGTACATTTCTTTCTTGCACAGAATGTGTTGAGGGTAAAGCAGAATTCCCAGTGTTCTCGAAGAAGATTTATTGCCTTCCGAAATGGCAATTTCCTTTCCTTCTGACTTTTACTTTTTCCTCAAACCTTAAAGCTGAGGAGAGAAGCCGTTCAAAGGAGGTTTGAGTGTATACTTTGATTTATTTGATGTGTTCAGATACAGTTCCTGTCAACAAGCCCTGTACGTTTGCCAAAGTAATTGCTCGTTACTGGGGAGTAACAAAGCAAATTCATCCACGCTGTGAGTACATGTATCATATCTGTTGGCTGCATGAATATTACATTTGGAGATGGAAGAGGATGCCTTGTTCCTCGAGTGCTTTACAAATTTCATTATTTTTTATCTGTCAAATCTTTTGTGATCTGGACAGCTGAATTGAGCTTTGTGTTTTCCATCAAGTAAAAAGTGATTTCCTTATATGGGATAAAATCTAACTGGAGAGACGATGTTTGGAGCCAAGCTGAATTGCCCGAGCTAAACAATTAATATAAAAATGTTGCCCTGACGGCAGATAATTCAAGGCCCAGCCATAGAATTTTATGGTACATCATGGGGGCCTTGCTATAGAAGTGGAGCTCTGCTGAGCAATGAGGAGTTATTTATCATTGCCAGTGACTAGCTCAAAATAGTTGCCAAGGGCTAAATTAAATTCTATGGAAAAATAGGGTGAAATAGCCTACATATGGTTTGTAATTGGGTTAGCATAACCTAATAAATGGATATCTTCCTCTTCAACTTGCTTGTCTAATCTACTTTTGTTGTATGAAAAATTATTTAGGGTAATCTAATAAACTGAAAGTTTTTATTTAAAGTCCTTCAGAAATCAATGGATTTCAAATATATACATCATCAGGTATTGCATCCTGAGCCCGTTGTAGTTGTCTGTGGTATGCCATATAACTTGCAGTATTAAGATACAGCCAGACGAGCACTATACAGAAGCCTGATGATGGCAGATGAGATTCTGCCGAAACGTTGCTACAACTTTAAAAGCACAACTACAATGACGTGGGAAAATACCTGAACAAAGCTGAATACCATACATGTAAGTACCCGCGAAAACTTAAGAATATATATATCACTGTGTATTATCTTGATTTATTCTCTTGAAATATGAAATAAACTCTATTTTTATTTGACTCTGACCAATGCACAGTGATAACAAAACATTTTAACTGGCACACCCTTTTCCTCTAAAAGTATGTAATTTCAACCATAACAAGGACCACAGAGATACAGAAAGTCATTGCAGTGCTTTTAGGCTCTTCTATAGTACTAAGGGAAAGAGGGAAGGAAAAGGAAAGGAATTGACAAAAGTCTTCCTTGTCATCACTGCTTATCTGGGAACAATTGCAATATTTTGTCTTTGAGATAAACCCAACCACATACCCATTTCTTTCTTTCTTTTTTAGAAAAAGAAGCCTAACTTCAAATCCCTGCCCTTTTTCTCTTGATGATAATAGGGTTATCCAATTTGGTCTGCAATGATCCAGATGGCAATTAGATAGCAGCAAAGATTCACAGACAATTAACTCTTTGCTGCCACTTAGTGGTTCAAATTTGCATATCCGGCTGTAGTACTACAAAATCTATGCACTTTCTGTAGACATTATGTTGCAAAGAATTGGGGGAGTTGAGAATTTTAAACTTTTTTTTATTACCCCCACCCCCATTATCCCTGAGCACACATGCCCATGAGTCCACACATACACACAAAACCTGATACACACAAAGCCTGTTGCAAAAGATGCAACAATGTCAACCAAAAATATCTATTGTCCCAAAGTAACTAGTACCATTTTTTCCATTAAAAATAAATAAATTACAATCTGTCTCCAAAATCCTGCATTTCTATCTCTGACACTGGGGAGGTTCTGCAGAAAAAAACAATTACTACCAACCTGCCTTTAATCAAGGACCTGTATATTGCATGAGTCAAAAAGAGGCTGTGAAAATATTTACAGACCCCTCACATCCCGGACATAAACTATTTCAACTCCTTCTCTCAAAACTACGCTTATAGAGCACTGCACACCAGAACAACCAGACACAAGGACAGTTTTTTCCTGAAAGCCATTACTCTGCTAAACAAATAATTGCCTCAACACTGTCTAATTATTGTGTTTCTCATATAACAAGGCCGGGTCTTTTTTTTTTTTTTTTTTTTTGAGCCCCGAAAAAATGGCTAGGCCATCTTTTCGGGGGTGATTTAATTCCCCCCCTTGCATCTTCAGGTGGGTGGGCGGTGACGGCTTGGATGTTGACCTCGGTGTTGGTGGGGCACTTCGTATCAGGGTCAACGCAGGCAACACCATATCCGGGTGTGCAACAAAAGTACTTCCTAACGGCAAGCCTCCCCACCATTCCCCCCCCCCCCATTTTGCATGTTTTAATATAGGCCTTAATTGGGGGGAGGGGCTTAATTTCATTTCATGCCTATAAAACATGCTGGGACTTCCTATTGGGGGAGGCCATATTGTTGGAGAAACAGGGTATTTACAAAGTCTGCACTACTATTACTAATAATCTTCTCATCACTCCTTATCACCCTTCCCCTCCCACATGTGACTGTATAACTAACTTTGTCGCTTGTATCCTAATGATTTTTACTGACTGTTTCCTAGTATGATTTGATTGCTTATTGTACCCTATGACTATTATTAAGTGTTGTACCTGATGATTCTTGACTCTTGACGACTGTATCTTTTCTTTTATGTATACTGAGAGCATTTGCATTAAGGCAAATTCCTTGTGTATCCAATCACACTTGGCCAGTAAAAAGAATTCTAAATTCTGTCAAGTGCTAGGGAAATCAGAAAACCCAGGCAGTTCAAATGAGTATAAAGATTTATTTCAAGTTTAAGCTCTCTACAAGAATCTGAGCTTCAAAGAAAATTGATGGTAGATAAGAGTCAAAGGAATTCAAGGTGGGCTGGACTTAGCTCTCTTATGAGTGCGAAGGGATTTGAGACTGATGATGCACTTGACCCCTCCTTTGGGCTCAGCTTGATCATCTCCTACAGTTTCATCTCTCAGAAATCTGGTCCAAAATTCAAAAGCAGCCAATTTTCAAAATTCAAATTGGGCCTGAATCAATTTCTCCTGTTAGACAAGAGCTAGTCCGATATTAGATGGAAACAGAAATGCCTATACTAATTTCATATTTCATACTTCGCTGGTTTGTAAATCATTTTCTATTTTATTATTTTATATACTGCTTCCTTAAAGAAAAACTAGGTCTTCACTTCATATGAAATCATACAATCTGGTTAATTTAGTCAATAATCTTTATTGAGCGAATAATCCATGAATCATGGAAATGGGCTGGTCACATAGCAAGAAGAACTGATGGCAGGTGAACTGAGGCAGTCATAGAATGGATTCCACTTGATAAAAACTATCCAGAAAAGACACCTAGAACAAGATGGATTGACAACATCAGCAAATATTGTGGGCCCAACTGGAAAAAGAAAGTTCAGAACTGTATTGGCAGGAAACATGCAGAAGAGGCCTTCATTCTGCAGTATGAGATAGACAATTGCTAGTGGGGAGGAGGAGGAGGAGGAGGAGGAGGAGGAGGAGGAGGAGGAGGAGGAGGAGGAGGAGGAGGAGGAGGAGGAGGAGGAGAAGAAGAAGAAGAAGAAGAAGAAGAAGAAGAAGAAGAAGAAGAAGAAGAAGAAGAAGAAGAAGAAGAAGAAGAAGAAGAAGAAGAAGAAGAAGAAGAAGAAGAAGAAGAAGAAGAAGAAGAAGAAGAAGAAGAAGAAGAAGAAGAAGAAGAAGAAGAAGAAGAAGAAGAAGAAGAAGAAGAAGAAGAAGAAGAAGAAGAAGAATCTATGAAGCAGTTGCAGCACTCAACAGTCTGCTTTGGGTTCTAGCACCCCAAGTAAACATAGTGGAAAAATGTTGAATTTTGGTGATGTTATTTTTGTTTGCTCAAAACTAGAGTGAAAAGTTAAAGGAAGGCAATTTGTTCTATTTTTCATCCTTCAGATTTTTTTTCTCCCAAAAGAGGCCTGGGATAATATACCTGTAATTTGGAGGCAAAAACTTCTGAAATTGTTGCTAAAATGTTAGACAATATTTCAGGCTTTTAAAAGGATAGAAATGGAATCCTTGACCTGTACGAATCTTTCCACTATCATTCCCACCCTTAGAATCCCTCAAATACCAAAAAAAAAAAAAAAACGAACTTAAAAAAAACCCAGCCCCATTGTTTCCTATGGTTTCTCCAGTAGTTTGAGGGGACACGTTTCAGCCCTCAGCTTGAAGGAAAATACTTGCATAACATAGCTACCGTCCAATAAAACCTTCCACTGAGACTTGAAATCCAGTACATCTGGAGGCCTCAGGTTGGAACATTGCTGACAGACATTGCTGACTGCTTTGAAATAATTTGCTAAAGTTAACATTTATCTATCTTCCCAGATACTGTATCATCTCCTTTTAGAATATCATTTTATAAACTGTGTTTGCAGGAGTTTATTGGTGCCTTTTATTTCCAGTAGAAGCTTACTCAAGGAAATAGTGTACATGATGTATAATCCATGAGCAGGACCACTCCCAGTTAAAGCTCTTCATATCCTGTGGTTTTCAAAGGGAGAGATTAAAGTAGGCCCTTAACTTTCTCCCTGTATACCAAATTTATCCAGGGCTAAAAGCACTTTGTTGTGGCTAGAGAGTTTCCATAATGGTCTCTTTTGCACAGAGTAGGATAAAACGAAAGTTTCCTGTAATTCAGACACGTCTATTTCAGTCTCTTGTCATCTGTTAGTTTTAGTGACAACAACAGTGACATTTTTATTTGTTACTTGAGATGAATAAGTTGCTTTAATTTTATTATTTCCATTCATATTCGAACGTTGTTCCATATGCTTGAGCTAGCTCTTCTGCAGATGGTTTTATATCTGTTTTATTGAAGTGTTTTCCAAAGTTTAAGATACTTCAGAGATATTGGATGGAGCTCAGGCAATACACTACTAAAAACAGTATTAAATATGGATGTCCTGTTCACAAGATTAAACTTAACCGAGCTTTCCAGATTCTTTGTAAATGTGGTCATGAATGAACTGTCACCCCTTAGCATCTTTATTCTTAGATATATAGGCTGTCAGATATGCTGGGTATGAGAATATTTATTCCTCTCTGAAAATTTTACAGATGATCAGATCAAATCTTTAACCCATCTAATAAGTCTGTTCTCAGGAATACCTTATTTTCTACTGGGAGATTTTGAAAAGAAAAAAAGGGGACATATGACTCATGGAATGCCTTATATTTTTGCTTTTGCTTTTCAAACTTGAGCCTAGGATAATTAAACATTTAACCCACAGTTTTGATACATACATAAACAGATCATAAACTTTATATTTTACTTCCTGGTGAGTACTATTGTGACCTGAGTTTCTGTTCTGTATTAACATTCTTGTAAACTCGCATTCCGATTGGTCCACCCGGACTGCAACCCGATTGGTTTACTGAACTCCTGTGATTGGAGCGCTAAGAATCTACCGCGATTGGCTGAGCCGATCGCGGGAGATTCAAAGCGCTGCCATTGGCCGCTGAGCCGCCGGCCGGCTGCATAAAGCCAAGCGGCTCGCAAGGCTTTGCTGTCCTTGTTCTGAAGCTACAATAAAGAGCTGACTGTTCACTACCGCGTCTCGCCTCTTATGTGACCCGATCCACCGATCTAACACTGGCGACGAAGGTGGGATCGTGAGGCGAGGACCAAACCAGCACGTGGCAAACGGTGCACAATGACCTGTAAGATGGCCAACAACACCCCGCCACCTGCTCCGTTCAACCCAGCCACTGAGGACTGGGAGTCGTACACCGATCGCTTCCAGATGTTCCTGGAATGCAGCAACCTCAAGGACGCCAACGGGCAGAGGAAGCGGGCAGTGTTTCTAATGCACTGTGGCCCCGCGGTATTCAAGATGGCCAAGGCGCTGGCCAAGCCCGCCAACGTAAAAGAGATGGACTGGGCTGACCTCGAGCCCATCTTGCGCCGCCATTATGCCCCTGCTGTGCCCATACTCATCTGTAGGCACGACTTCTACCGCCGAGACCAGCGCGAGGGCGAAACCATAGGCGACTTCGTGGCCCAACTACGGAACCTGGGAGGCCTATGCGGGTTCGCCGACCTGGACGAGGCGCTTCGTGACCGAGTCGTTCTCGGACTCAGAGACCCCGTGCTGCAGAGCTGGTTGATGGCCAAGGGCGACATCTCCCTCGCCGACGCCCTCGCCGAGGCTACTGCCACCGAGGCCACCCGCCAATCAGCAGCCCGAATGCGGCAAGCAAACACGACCGAACGGCCGCCAACCAACGAAGTGACTCCGGCCCCAGTAAAGCCCGGAGAAGCCAGCCGCCGAGAAATGACCACACATCATGGCAACATCGAACCCCAATCCGACACCGAGGACGAAGAAGAGGAGATCCATCGGCTGCAGACCGAGCGCGACCGCCGGGACCGAAGGGGACGTAAGTCGGGATTCCATTGCGCCGGCTGCGGCAGCGACCACCCCTGCTCCGAATGCCGTTTCCTCGACGCCGTCTGCCGGCATTGCGAGAAGTGGGAGCACATCGCCAAGGTGTGCCGGAACAAGAAAAACTACAGCCCGCAGCGACGAGGAAATAGTCCCCGACGACGAGACAGCACCCCCCCAGGCACCGAGACTGCTAAACCGAGAGCCGGTGGAGCCGCGACGGCCGCAGCAGATGACTCAGTGAAGCACAGCGGCGCGAGGAAGCCCACCAGACGGTCGTCATCGGCCATTCATCGACCATGGATGCCCGCAAGGTACACGTGGTGGTGAGCATCGAGGACCAGCCCTGCGAGATGGAAGTGGACTCCGGGTCCTACCTCTCCATGGTCTCTTGGCGCACAATCAAGCGCCTAGTACCAACCATCCGCCACAACGAACTAGACGACCAGAAACTAATCCTGAAAGACTACCAGGGAAACCGCATCCCTGTGGCCAGCATCGGACATTTTAAAGTTACCTTCAAAAACCACACCGAGATATTGCCACTCACAGTCGTGGACAAGGACTGCCCCAGCTTGCTCGGCCTGCAATGGTTCTCCCCGCTGGGAATAGAGGTGACGGGCATCCACCACACAGACGAGGCCGACTGGGAAGCGACACTCGTGAAGGAATTCCAGGAGGTCTTCGACGACTCTCTAGGCAAGTACCGAGGGCCCCCTATCTCCTTCAACCTTAACCCTAACGTTGCCCCAATCCACTTCAAGCCACGGCGAGTGCCATTCGCGCTCAAGCCGAAAATCGACGAGCAACTAGACAAGCTCGTCGCGCAAGGGGTGTTAGAGCCCATCGACCATGCCCGCTGGGAAACGCCCATAGTCACCCCCATCAAACCCGATGGCTCCATAAGAATCTGCGGTGACTACAAGGCCACCCTCAATCACGCGCTACAACAAAGCGCCTACCCTGTCCCAGTAGTACAGCACCTTCTGCACTCACTGGGGGGTGGCCGGGTCTTCGCAAAACTCGATCTGGCGCAAGCCTATCAGCAATTGCCGATCGATGCGGAGACAGCCGAAGCGCAAACGATTGTCACACACCGGGGGTCCTTCCGATGCAACCGACTCCAATTCGGAGTCAGTGTCGCCCCAGGAGTTTTCCAAAGCCTCATGGAAAGACTCCTCCAGGAAATAAAAGGAGTGGTCCCCTACTTTGATGACGTGCTGGTCGCAGCCGCCAACAGGGAACAATTGGAAACCCGTTTAAGGGCGGTGCTTAGCAAATTCAAAGATGCCGGCCTTAAAGTCAAAAGAAACAAATGCCAACTCTACACCGAGAGGGTCGAATTCCTGGGGTACCTTCTGGACCAGCACGGAATACACCCAACCGGAAAGAAACTCAGAGCCATCAAAGAAGCCCCCACACCAACAAACAAGGCGGAACTACAGGCATTCTTGGGACTGCTTAACTTTTACAATGTTTTCCTACCCCAGAAGGTGACTGTGGCGGAACCCCTACACCAGCTACTCGATAAAGCAGCCACCTGGACCAGGGGGAAGCGGGAGGAGACTGCGTTCCAACAGACAAAAAACCTGCTAACATCAGACGCAGTCCTGATCCAGTATAGCGAGACTCTGCCACTCACGGTAACATGCGATGCATCGCCTTTCGGCATCGGAGCAGTCCTCAGCCACACCCTACCCAACGGGAAGGAAGCACCCATCGCCTTCTTCTCCAGAACGCTGGCCAGACCGGAAAGAAATTACAGCCAGCTGGACAAAGAAGCCCTCGCCATCGTCGCCGGAGTGAAAAGGTTCCACGAGTACCTTTACGGTAGGACCTTTTCGATCATTACGGACCACAAACCCCTGCTTGGAATACTTGCAGGGAACAAAGCCACCCCAAACATCCTGTCACCCCGGATGACGCGGTGGTCCGAGTTCCTTGCCGCTTACTCATATGAACTGTCACACCGGCCCGGCAAGAATATTCCGCACGCAGACGCATTAAGCCGGTCACCACTACCAGACCTAGATGACGACCCAGCGCCCACGACGATGACCCTGCAAATAGAGACTCTACCCAGCCCGCTCATAACCGCGCCAGACATTGCCCGTGAAACAAATAAAGACAAACGGCTGGCGCGGGTATTGAGTTGGGTAGAGCGGGGGTGGCCAGAAAATGAGGGCAGCGAACAGTTCAAAGCCTTCCGAAACCACCAAACTGAGCTGTTCACACAAAGGGGGTGCATACTCTGGGGAGACCGGGTAGTTATACCAGAGACACTACAAGATAGAGTGCTGGCAATGCTACACGAGGGGCACCCGGGGGTTGTCAAGATGAAAGCCCTGGCCAGAAGCTACGCTTGGTGGCCAGGGATGGATAAGCAAATCGAGACATGGGTCGCCGGGTGCAGCAGGTGCCAAGAGACGAGATCCGCCCCCCCCGCCACTCCAGTCCTGGAATGGGAAACCCCCAGAGGACCATGGTCGTGAATACACATAGACTTCGCCGGGCCAACCAAGGGGCATACATTCCACCGTGGATGCCTACTCCAACTGGTTGGAGGTAAGCACCATGAGGTCAACTACAACAGAAGCGGTCATCGATAAACTCAACAGACTCTTTGCAACACATGGGCTACCAGATGTCCTAGTGTCGGACAATGGGCCGCAGTTCACGGCATTGACATTTGAAAGATACCTGGCCGAACGGGGCATCAGACACGCCCTAACTTCGACAGCTCACCCGGCGGCGAACGGTAGGGCGGAACGGATGGTCCAATACACAAAGAAAACCATCCAAAAAATCGAAACTGGCGACATCCAAGAAAAAATAAACAAAATGCTCTTCATACAGCACATCACGCCTAGCATGACCACGAACAAGAGCCCAGCGGAGTTACTGATGGGCAGAAAACTGAGGTCTCCACTGGACCAGCTACACCCCACCTACAACCCGGAGAAACCCCCGGACTCCTCCAGCCGGTACCGGGCATTCAACACCGGGGACACGGTCTACGCGAAGAACTTCACGGGAGACCCACTCTGGGTACCTGCACAAATAACACAGGTAACCGGCCCCCGATCATACAGACTCCAAACAACGGATGGAAGAAGCTGGAAGCGGCACATCGACCAGCTACGGTCCAGACTAGCCGTCAACATCCCCGACGCCTCGACAACAACAACCACGGAAAGCAGAGAGGGAGGGGAAGCCTCAACAACCAAGCTGGGGAACGACAAAGGGCCGGAATCGTCAGCAGCACACCCCCCAACGTGAGCCAAACACCCCCCACCAAAAGACAGCAACATTCAAATAAACCAGCCATACTCACCAGTAGACCTCGAACTGCCGCAGACGGGAGCTTCACCTGGAAGGTGCAGCCAAGCCAGCTCAACCAGCCCGGAAAGACCAAGCGGGAGCAACAGGAACCGCAACTCGACCGACTCAGGTAGTCCGGGCGGGAGCTGCAGCAACAGGCCCGGCTCACCCTTCCAGGTGGTTCCATCAACAGGGTTGAGAGCGACGCGGAGCCCGTCCGAACCGGCCGACGATCACACACAGACTGAACCGCGCAGGTCAACTAGGCAGGTTCGGAGCCCCACCTACCTGCGCGACTACATCACGACGCTGCGTCGGACGAAACCATGAGGGGAGGGGTGTTCTGTATTAACATTCTTGTAAACTCGCATTCCGATTGGTCCACCCGGACCGCAACCCGATTGGTTTACTGAACTCCTGTGATTGGAGCACTAAGAATCTACCGCGATTGGCCGAGCCGATCGCGGGAGATTCAAAGCGCTGCCATTGGCTGCTGAGCCGCCGGCCGGCTGCATAAAGCCAAGCGGCTCGCAAGCCTTTGCTGTCCTTGTTCTGAAGCTACAATAAAGAGCTGACTGTTCACTACCGCGTCTTGCCTCTTATGTGACCCGATCCACCGATCTAACAGTTTCCTTCCTTAACAGAGCTTATATGATTCCAATAAAGGAGAAAATTGGTAGTTGGTAGTTGAAATGTGGGGTCATTGGTGCTCTCTGAGCTTGGTGCTAGTTACTGATGACGTTACCTAGTTTATATGAGCTTATACGAACTCCTTCAAAACTCTCTGGATAAAAAAAGGATGCAAGATTGCCCATGTTGCACTCCATACAGTTGCTTCTCACAAGGAGACTGCAAAGCAATGGGTCACCAGAAAGTGGGAGAATTGCGTCTGAGGGAATTTGCCATACTTGCTCCAGCTGCAATCAGAGCTTTTCAAAGGATACTTAGTTTGCATATTGTTTGCTAGACACATTAATTGCTTTAAAGAAATTAGACACCTTCGAAATAACAAGGCTGGGAGTACCAGCTGAATACCTTTAATTCTTAATATAAGAAAATGAATCTGTATCATTATAAGCTTTAAGATTTTAAAATAAATATCAAAAAAACAAGGCAAGGTTTTGGCTATAGAAAATTGTAAATGGACCAAGCTTAGGAAATATTGGCATATTTGAATTTGAATATTAAGGCTTTGAAATTAATTTTAAAGAATAAATGCATTTTGTTTGAAAGAAAAATTATTTTTGACATTGAAGACAAGCAACATATAATGGTACTCAGAGTCATTTTGAGGGATTGCACTGGGACTTTGAATCAATAATGTCATTGTGTTGTATCTTTAGGGGAACAATCTGGTCTCAGAAGAAGCTATTATAGAAAAAGTTATGTAACAAACTCCATCTGAGAACAATATGAACAAGAATTTGTTACCAGGCATACAAAAAAAAAAATCAGGTGAATCTTTAAAAAAATAAAAAGGAAATAAAAATGGCAATCCCAGCATGCAATTAGAACTACTTCCATTTATTGGACTTCAGAAAAAAAGCTTTTTGAAGTTTTTAAGAAGTTCGAAACAAGGATCAATAATCCCCTGAATGGATTAAAGAGCAAGAATGTTTTATGTAAAAAAGAAGAAACACAAAGTTGTTTTATTTGGTTGGTATTCAGAGTTAAAATGGAATAGATTATTTTTGGTAGTTCTCTTAGGACTTGCTGACACCTTAACCTTGGACTTACTTACAGTTAACTTAGTGTTTAGACCTTTTTCCTTACTTTATGTATTCTAATGTGATAGCATTTAAATTGGCTTTGTATCTAATTGTCCTTCCACTTAAAGTAAGGGTTTTTATGAAATTCTTCTCTTTAAAGGAAAAATTAGCATGATAAATTTAAGCCTCTTGTTTATACTAGGAAACTGGGATCCCTTTATGCCTTTTAAATGTGGATTTGCTTATAGTTGAGAGGTGAGATATGGAATGATGAGTCTTAAATTTGTTAATTAATGTTATTATTTTAGGATTCCCTTTGGACTTTTTTGCTTATATGTGGATTGGAGAAGGCATTACTTACTGGATTTACTTATAATTAAAAAGTGACTTATGGAATGAAGAGTTTTATATCTGTTAATTAAGAAAAGGTGAAGAGATAGTGAAATTGTTTATACTGTCATGATGATGGTGCAAAGTTGCTGTCTTGGGATTTTTTTTCTCTATTTTTTCTTTTGTTTTCTTGGAGCTTTTATTTTCTATTTCTATTTCAAAAAAAGAAAACGTGCAATATTTAGGGTTATTTAGTATAGGGTGAGAGCCAATCGTGAGGCATGTTAGAACTTGTAGGTCAGCAATGTCAGGATTCTGTAGGCTCTTTAGCCCTATTTTAAATGACATTTAAAATTCAGGATAGATAAAAGGAGCTTTTATTTACATAGCATAACAAAAGTATAGAACTTGCTAGGATAAGGTGTGAGATAATAGCCATTTTCTTACTTCTTAGACAACTTTAAAAATAGACAAGACAAATTCCTGTGTTATCATGCTTTCAGGGACTACTTAGCATAATAGATATATATTACCTTCAGGGTCAACAGCAGCATATTTCTCAGTCGGGCCTGCCACGGGCACCTTGTAATCTGAGGCACAGTAAAACAAAAAATACCTCTTCACCTTGCTCAACCAAGTCAAAATGCATAATTTCTGAGGTAAAACAATTCATGATGGCATCAAAAGCCAGAGAATTCACGGTTTTTTCCTGGCAATAATAAGATGATAATAAATTAAATAACTTAGTAATTTACAGCATCTAAGACTTGGCTGTGCACCATAATTGCGATGATTTTGTGCCATCAAGTTGATGTCAACTCTTAGCAACCACATAAATGGATTTTCTCTAGGATTATTTATTCCCAACCTGGTTCCCTCTGGTTTTTCAGTGGCACACTCATTATCACTTCAGTCAAATCCATCCATCTTATTGCTGGTCATCCTTTTTTTTTTCTGTTTCCTTCCACTTTTTCCAGCACTATAGAAGATAGTCTTTGCATAAAGCTTCCAAAAGTCATTAATTTAAACTTGGTCATTTATACAATGGGAAGAAATATCCATCTGGTTCAGTTCCAAGCTGGGAGAAAGACACTGGAAACATGGAGGCTTATTGAAAAGATGGTTTATTGATGAAGCATAACCACATGGTTTTATGATTCTGGGCAGCTGACCACATGGAGTTGAAAGTGGGTAGTGGTGGGGGTTATACCTTCTTTGATCTTCCTGTTCCTGTGCAAGAGCATGTCCTTTAATATTCTATTGGCTGTTGTCAGATTCCTATGGGGTCATGGACTTCATTTCCCAAAAATTCCCCAGCCATGAAGTTGAAATCTACAAATCTTAAAAATAGCAGGGTTGGACACATCTGTACTTAAAATTTCAACACAGATCACGCTGAGAAGGGTCCTGGCCTTTTCACTTCTGAAAGAGCCATATTTACACAAATTTCTAGGAGGAATAGAGGGCTAGCTAAATTTCATCTTTTTCTTGGTGGAGTGGGGAGTCTGGCAGACTTTTAAATGAACACTTGGGTTTTCCTTCCTTTTCCCCCCAAGGGATTTAGTATATTGAAATAAAAGACGTATACTTGAACGGAAGTATCTTGCTCAATGTTTGGTGTCATTTGTATTCCTGATATATATTGATACTAATATTTTGCCTTAGTTGCAACTTCATCAGTTTCTCAAATACCTTCTACAGGCAAAAATTTGGCTGTGCCATGGGCTCACTTGTGTCACCCATTGTGGCCGATCTCTACATGGAAGAAGTAGAAATCAAAGCCCTAAACTCTGTCACAGGAATTCCATCTACTCGCTGGTATATAGATGTGGATGATACTTGGGTTAAGATTAAAATGCAGAAAGTGGAAGCCTCTCTGTCTCTCCAGTGCATTTTTCCACACAACTTTCTTTTGCTCTTATAACACCTGATACTCAATAGTTGACGTACAAGAAAAACAATGGCCATGACATGCAGTGAGCTATGCATTTAACATTTTGAAAGTGCTTTCAGCTCCTCAAATGCTTTCAGTAGTTTTAAGGATGGACTTATAAGCATTTATTAACATCAGGTGTCTCAAAGTCAAACTGAAGGTTGGGGGCGGGGTCTCAAAAATAGTACTCCCTATCCATTATTAATATTTTATAAGAATAGCATGCTGAACTTTACAGCCAAAGTAAGAATAATAATAAAGTGATTCACACTGAAACATTAGGCAGATTAGTCATTTACTTGGTGCAAAGCAGGAAAAACAAAGGATGCTGATCTTTTATGCTTAACAGTGTGGCTCAGTTATTATTATATTTTATTAAAATAAAAATATAATTGTGTTTCAATCTAAATCTCCAGCACTTATGAGAAATTGTATCATTTTCCACCCTGTCTGTATTTTGTGTGAGCTTTTTTGTGTGCGAGCTTTTGTGTGAGCTGGCACAAAAAGGGCCAAATGTAACTTGTAGCAAAATTAACCCAAAGCAGATTGCTAGAAGGAAAACAACCCCTGATAAAAGTAGGTCTAAATGGACGAAAAATTGTCACAAAGCCTGGCTTTGAGACGATCAAAACGAATGATAGCATAATTTAAAATTGAAGAGGGAGTGATTACACCCAAGAGATTATACCAGAAAGATTAACTTTATCATCAGTATTGTAACAAATCATTTTAATAGTTTAATAAGTTTCCTATGATTTACTCAGCTGATACTAGTATCACTAATCTCTTTAAGAGCTAATCCGATATTGAAAGATTGAATTTTTGCTTCTGAAACAAGACTTTCTCCTTCTAGCCACACATTCTTTAATCTACTATTTTGTGCATGGTATCTATGTATGTTCATATATATACAAAAGGGAAAGAAAAATGTTGTGCTCCAGATGAGTACATTCTGTTAAGTGAAGGCCTCCTTGGAATATAAGTAGAAGATGCTTGTAGCCATGATTTACAGTAGGTTAGAGAAGTGGTCACCAACCTTTCTGGCACTAGAGATCGGTTTCAGAAGAAAAAAATATCTTCTATGGACCAGGTGGGGAGGCGGGAATGTTTTAACTTGCAACAGAGATCTTGCACATGTGCAGATGAAGTTTTGTTTGCTCACCTCCACTTGTGAGGCCCAGTTCCTAACAGGCCACAGATTTATACTAGTCTGCAGTCCGGAGGTTGGAGACCCCTGAGTTAGAGGACATGATGAACATGATTCCTACGTGAGTAATAAGATAAAGAATTCTCTCTTTTCTTCCTGCATGTGTTTTTATTTTTCCTTGGATCCTTGATCATTTTGGCTTACCCACTGTATTATTCCAAGTGGCCCTACTACAAATATGGCAATGCACTTTTTTTTTTCTAGATCTGTAAATACCAGTAAATAATCCTCCACCTCCTCAAATGACCAAATCTGGAGTAAAGCAAATCAGGAAATCAGTAGAGGACAGAGAAGAGCTTTCTCTGGATCTTTTTGCTGCGATCTACTTCATCTGGAATTTGCAGCCAAGGTTCAATAGCTCTAGTCAGTATATATATATATGTAGACGGAAGCAGCTGGTCATGTTCAGGAAGAGAAGAAATCAACATTTATCATCAAAAACTCAACACCAACATTTTTTTTCAGCCAGTCCTTTTCACTGGTTTCTTGAAACAAACTAATGGCTTATTATATTAACTTTGATCATTCTTCTCACAAAACCTCAGCCATTGTGTTGGTTGAGCCATAGTCATTCCAGAAACCTCCCAGATATACAGACACTCCAAAAGAGGTGGAAGAGGGTGGGCATTTATATTCAGAGAAGGGAAGTCCCCAGACATTGGCAATGACATTTTCCAGGTACTGGAAACGTTTAACTTTCCAGCCCAGGTGACACTTCTATAAGAGATGGAAGAGGAGGGAGAGAAACTTTCATCCCTCAAAGCCTCTCTCCTTCAGGATTCCAAACCTCACAGTGTGTCATGGCTCCTCAGGTAACTCCTGAGAGGAAGTTCAGAATGGGTTCCAGCTTTTACTTATTCACTGGAAATGGATCGTGGAGGCCTTGGCATCTATTCAGTCCATTTCACATAGGAAGCTTTTGCTCTTACTCATCACAAGAGGACTTACAATGCATCCTGGAGTGAGGGGGCTTGAGAGTGAAGGCTGAATTTGGGGGGAGTTGCATTTTTAATGATAATAATTGATCCTCTGGTATGAGATCTGATTGATAGGCTTCTCTTTGGCCCCCAAAGGATTCAAGCCTTTATCCTGTTATTGATGCCATCTTGGTAATCCTGACTCCTTCTTGTTTCCTGATTATTTGATTTCACTTGCTAGGTGGATCTAGGACTGAAATGCAGGCTGCTGGACCAAGCAGCAAATGAAAGCTAGACAGTCTATGAGACCGTTATGAATTTACTTTTCAAACTGCCATGGCAGAATACATTGGGATGTGGAAAACTCATCAGATGGTATTATGTTTGCTAATCTCACATGAAAATAGCAACTATTAATCAAAGAGGTGGAAAATAAGGACATTCATCAGTTTTTGGGGGTTGGAATATTCTTAATTATATAAAAAAAAGTCCCAATGTGTTTCAACTGAATATCTCTGTCAGGGGAATGAAAACCAATAAATGAAAATGTTTTCAAAGGACAAAATTCAAATATACCTGAGACATGCATTATTTTTCTCAAAATTAGATTAGCTCTCTTGGCCTTTCATAAAACCTTGAAGAACTGTTTTTTCTCTCAGGGATGGAGGCTGGCAGGAAATTGAACCCACAAATTGAATGTATTTGTTATTTGTCCTCAGTGGCCAAGCTTGATTTGTTATATGTGTGCTTTATCATGTTACTGTATTGGTGTGTCTATTATGTCAGCTGAATGAAAGGCAGAATATAACTCAAATAAATTCAGAGTGCAAATTTGATTCAATTCTGAGCTTATTAAATGACTTAAATTGCCCAGCTGTATGTAACTCAGTGGCTTGTTGCTAGAAAGTGTAATGTGTGTCCCGTCCACCACCACCACCACCCAAAAAAAAAAAAAACCCTGGCAACAAATGAAATCTTTTTTTGTCACAAGACTTACATGTGAAATGAAGGAAGATATTTAATTAAAAATGTCAGAAGTGGATAATCTGTTTTGAATACAAAAAGTGCATGGGCTAGGCAATGGTGTCTCCCATAACAACTTCATCAACAATCTTGTCACCATAAACATTCACTTTGTGAGGTTCTTTTAGGGCATTTTAAAATGCAAGTAACATGTTACGACTGAGATGCAGCATGGAGTCCATATAACTTTAGATTAAAAGTAAATCCATGTAACTTTAGATTAAAAGTATGTCTGGTTTTCACAGAAAAATACCATATATGATTTTTGTAAGGAAACTCTCTAACCAGTTGCTAAAGAATTCCAGCTTTAAAATTTATTTCAGTCTTTTCAAACTTCTAGTTTTGACTACAAGGTCCATGCTGCCTAGAGGTGAAGGGAAGTGTAATCTAATTCAATTGGCAGATATGAGTTGGAGAAAACTGTCTCATACTGTAAAATGATAATGTAAAAAACATTCCTTTTATGCTAATTGTAAGCATAGCCCCTTCCTCTCAGGGTTTGTTCGCCACATTATAAAAAAGATGTTGAGACTCTAGAAAAGTATAGAGAAGAGCAACCGGGATGATTAGGGGACTGGAGGCTAAAACATACAACGAATGGTTGCAGGAACTGGGCATGGCTAGTCTAGTGAAGAGAAGGACCAGGGGAGACATGATAGCGGTCTTCCAATATTTGAGGGGCTGCCACAGGGAGGAAGGGGTCAAGCTATTTTCTAAAGCGCCTGTAGGCCAGGCAAGGAATAATGGATGGAAACTGAACAAGGAGAGATTTAACCTGGAAATAAGGAGAAACTTTCTGACAGTGAGAACAATCAACCAATGGAACAGCTTGCCCTCAGAAGTTGGAACTCTGATTATCTGTTAAATTGGAGAAAAAGAAGAAAGTTTGTACACTTGGGGCCACTTAGATGAGTTGGCACAGTAGACATTTGACAAATATCAATATATAAATATAAATAAATAGCTTGGCACATACCACAGTAAAGATAAAAAAAATTCTAAGTGCATATTTTTTTTCTAATATGCATGCTTATCTTACTATGATTTCATAAGTCTCTGAGTACGGAGTCACTTGACACCTATCATCCAATTATTTTATTTATTTGTTATTTTATTTATTGCAAAAATTGTCAAACAAAAATGAGAACAAGAATAAGAGAATAAGAATACAATGACAGGGACCATAGACACGTTAGTGCACTAATGCACACCCCTTCTACTGACCACTTATAATAATGTGGCAGTTATTTGAGTCTTTTCAACCAGGCATGGGTGTGCCTTCAGGAGAGAATAAAAGAAGCATAGCCTGTCCACCAAATAATTTTGGCTCTTCTGGCTGCTCTCCAAGGAACTTGCATGAAATAGAGCATGCTGTCACCATTCACCAGGATGGCATGCGTGTACCACCATGAAGTTGGCAAGCTTGTCCATGAATGATCAGTTTGACTGTAGTTTTCGTGTGCAACCCTGCTCTCTTTCTATCTTAGAAAATCCCATTCTAACAAAGCATTGCTTTAAAAAAGACAATATAGGCAGTCCTCAACTTACAGCAATTCATTTAGTGACCACTCAAAGATACAAATAGTGAAACTAAAAAAAAGTGACTTATGACTGTTTTTCACACTTGCGACCGTTGCCGCATCCCCATGGTCACCTGATCAACATTCAGATGCTTGGCAACTGACTCATATTTATGACAGTTGCTGTGTCCTGGATCATGTGATCCCCTTTGGTGACAAGCAAAGTCAATGGGGAAGCCAGATTCCCTTAACAACCATGCGACTAATTTAACAACTGCAGAGATTCAGTTAACAAACGTGGCAAGAAAGTTCGTAAAATGGGGCAACACTCATTGTACAAATGTTTCACTTAGCAACATACATTTTGGACTCAATTGTGGTCATAACTCAAGGACTACGTGTAGTAACCCCTACCTTTGTTCCTACATTTATAAGTGGTACATTCCAAGCAGTGGTGGGACTCAAATTTTTTTACAACCGGTTCTGCGGATGTGGCTTGGTGGGTGTGGCAGGGGAAGGATACTGCAAAATCCCATTCCCTCCCCACTCCATTAACCTGCTTTCCAGCTCCGTTCTCTTGTACAGGGCAACGAAAGAAGACCCAGCCAATCAGCTGGGTCTCAGAAGGCAGAGAATAGATGGGGGTGGCGCCAGTCAGAGGTGGTATTGGCCGTTTCTCCGGACTACTCAAAATTTTCACTACCAGTTCTCCAGAACTTGTCAGAACCTGCTGAATACCACCTCTGATTCCGAGGTCATATTCTTTTCATTACTCCCTTCTCCGCCCATCACATTTATGTTAGGTAGTTTCTTGCACGTCTTTTAAAGAAATAAATTGTTTCCGTTTGTCAGGATGAGAATGGAATGAAATTCTGATTTTGTCCAGAAATTACTGACACTTTGGAGAATTTGCTCTGTAACGGAGATACCTGTTCATTTACTAGGAGTACAGGGACTACGTCTGAACTGCAATAATTTTATTTCTTTGCTTGGAATGCCATGGAGACCATTCTGAATCCGTGCTATGAATGAACCCTCTTTATAATACTTAACTGAACCAGCCTTCATAGAAGAGTTCAATTTACAGAGATAAATGAAAGCTGCTCCAGATACCACAAAGGCAATACAAAACCAATGAAGGAACTCAATTAAACATTAGCTATCTTATGACAGGATATGATAGATATCAATGAAAACATGCAGGCAATGAAAACTAATTTCAGGCCATTTGGTTATGCTATTTCCACAGTTTTCTTCACTTCCAGAACCGTGTGTGAAGCGCTGCTTTGCACTCATGGGCCAAAGGAGGAAAATCTTACCTCTGACTCCAGTGATGAACTAATATATGGGATTTGGAGTTGTAGATGACCGAAGACTTTGACAAAACGGTGGATGTTTTCTTTCCTCCATACTGGAACCTTTCCCACTTATCTACATAGCATATCAAAGTCTGATCTCTCCAAATATTTCTAGATAATGTTTCTATGTAAGCTCAAGAGCACTATGGGTGAAAAATGAAAGAATTTTAAAGTGTACTATGAGTGAAATAAAGAAACAGTGGCCTGGTTCACAGGAAGACAGCTTTCCCAAAATTGGAGGACATTTTCATGTTTTTGATAGCTTCTTTCTGACTTTTGATTTACTTTGATTTGCATTTTCAGCCACACCTTTTTCTTTTTATATAAACAGTTTTTATATTTTCTTTTTTTAAAAAAACACAACCAATTTTATTAGTTTTTAAAGACAAACAAAACAAACAAAACATAAAAACATCCAGCTTTCTTTCATAAATACACAAACAGTGTGTCGGTTGGTTTACCAGTTTTTGTGCATCCATTTCGTAGTCTCAATTACAGTTACATTACATAATAACTCATATTATCAATCAAAAATTATATACCCTAGTATCACTATTAAACAATCATTTGACTATGATTTTATTCATTCATACTTTGTGAGATAACTATAATTTACTTAATTTATTTTATAAAGTTTTTATATTTTTCTAATGGCTCTTAATAGATATTACTCACTTCTGTTCAGATACCTACTTGCCTTTTTTTAATGTGATGTGGACTTTTTATTTCCGTTATTATAAGCTCAGACATAAGGGTCTTGTAATAACTGCTGTTATTCACCCAGTTCTGAACAATGGAAATGCAGTAATTATATTCCCTAAGGCAACTATTCTACACAAAATTAAGTAAACTGGTGGATTTGGATGAAAAGCTTCATACGGGTATCTGATTTTCTAAAGCAGCGCTTCTTTTCCAAGTTTGTTCAAGGCCTCCAAATGCAGCAGGCAAGTACTTTTCATAGGTTATTTAGGAATGTGTAATGAAGCAGGAATATTTAAGTGGAAAACTAAAATGTTTTGGCTCCTGCTCTCTGACTTTGCTCTTATGTGAATTAGAGTCGAGATGGCAATTATTAAAACATTTTATTGGATAGACTCTTCCACATTTATAACAGATATCAGAAATTATACTCCAGGCTTAGGAGGTGAAGTTAATCTGTCACATTGGTGTATTTAAAATTCTTGCTTCTTATTTCCACTATTCTTGGAACCGATAGCATATTCATAGCAAAAATTGACTAATTAGATCATTTGAGGTGAAAGATTGCGTCTAAGTAGCCACTTACCTAGGAAGAACATATTGTACAGCTGCAGTGGATTCCATTACATGCCAAAAGAAACAGGACAGGACAGCCAAGAACAATGAATTAGGTAGTAGTAAATTGGTAGTAATCTTTAACTATGTTTGTACAAGACATTAAACCGCATTTAACAGTTTGGCAAAGGATTTCAACCTAGAATATTGTGTGAACCTAGCCCGTATGATCATTTTCTGGTTCGGTGTGAACCCTCAAAATTGGTTTTGTAAACATGCATAAGCTACTCATATATTATTTTGCTTTACAAGGCAATGTTTGGGATAAGGCTTAGATTTTTGGAAAGAGAGGAAAGCTCTGCCAGAGGAAGATCTATATATAACTGCTTTGCATAATTATGGCAATCCTGGAAAAAAAAGACTAATGCAGTTAGAAGCTTTAAGTGGTAGAGACCTGTTTCGACAAAGGGCCACTGGGATTGGGTAGGGCTTGCATGAGGGTGGTATGGGTTGGGAAATGTGTATGGGGATAGTGGTGTGTATGAGAAGCACCACATGGGCTGGTGAGGTCCACCACATTGGGGAGACTGTGGGAGTGCACGGGAGATGCCACATGGCTCAAGAAAGGCACATGGGGGGACATCAAAGTATGCATGGAGTACACAGGAGATGTTATGCCTGCTGGGGAAGACATGCAGGAGACAGTATGGGTCAGGAAGGTGCATGGACATAAATAGAGGGTGCTGCATGAGTCATGTAAGGTATGGTAAGGCAGGTTGGGTTGGGGACGATGGCAGCAGGCCAATGTGGCTTCGGAAATGTGTGGGGATTGCGTGAGAGCTGCTATGTGGATTGGGGAAGGCATGTGGGAGGTGTCATGGAGGGTGTGGCTATGTGCAAGAAGCGTGCAAGGGCATAGTGAGGTGCAAGAAGGTTGTAGGTCAGGTAAGCCATGGAGGGATAAGAATGAGTAAGAAAGTCATATGCACTACATAGGTCAGGTAAGCTGTGGAGGGGGCTGTGAAGGTCAGGGAGAGCACATGGGGTGGTATGGGCCAGGAAGAGAGTATGGAGGTTGCCTGTTCCTCCCTCCCTCCCTTCCCTTCTTCCCTTCCACTATCCTGCCTTTCTTAGAAGACAGGTAAGTGGTTACCTCTGGGAAGCAGGGAACAAGAAATTGCATGAGTGGCTAGGAAACTGTCATAGAATGTTGAAAATGAGTAATTGCACCAGCCTGGCAGCACTGAAGCAGCCCCAAGTTCCCCAAATTTCATTCCCTTGGAGGTAACAGGTTCCAGCATCCTGTAAGTTGGAGGCACCCTTGTTGATAAGGTTTTCCCTTAAGATGCACCATTTTGCCCAGCTAAAGGTTACAGACACAAGAGTTTTAGTAACATATTGGACAGCCTTTGCACAATATGGGCCATTGTAGAGTTGAGATATTTCCTTATCTAAACAAAGAGAGAGAATGTTCAAGAGGAAAAAAAAAACAGTACAGGGAGGAGCAACTTTCAAGTTGATGGTAGCTGACTGCTCTCTAGAAGCTGATGGTTCAGTGAGTCTACTCAACCTTCACAAGGCCAGGATGGGGACAACTTCTGGTTGGCAGTACACCAGCATGGCAGCACTGAAGCCATCACAAAATTGCCAAATTGCAATCCCATGGAAGTCATGCTTCCCAGATTTTGGATACATTGTGCAAGCTAGTCCATTTGGGGTAACTTGGTTCAAAACTAGTTTGCCTTATGGAGCACCGTTTCACACAGATAAAGGTTACAGACCTGAGAGTTTTACTAGTATATAGAGAGACGTGGGGATCAACTTTTTGATCTATTTTTTAAAATATTATTTTGTGAAGAGTTCATTTCGCATATAAAAATTGCCTCAGATCTTGGAAGATCTAATCCTAAAATAGCTTGATTGAATTCATGATTGTAATTTGAGATTCAAAGACAGCAAAGTTTGATTGAACCTGAGCTGTGGTGGCACAGTGATTACAATGCAGTATTTCAAGCTAATTCCGCTGACTGCCGGATAGCTGCTGTTCAGCAGTTCGATCCTGACCGGCTCAAGGTTGACTCAACCTTCAATCCTACTGAGGTCAGTAAAATGAGGACCCATATGGGAGCAATATGCTGACTCTCTAAACCACTTAGAGAGAGCTGAGAGGACAGCATACAAGTACCCAAAGTGTCCTGCAAATTGCTTATAGTGAAGTTGTGCTGCAGTAGCATACAAAAACTGTCTTTCAAAAAACTTCAACATCTATTTTAAATGTAAGTTCTTATTAAAGTTTGGAAAGTGCACCCTTCTGTGATCATTTACTTTTTAGAACTTTTAGGCTTGTTGGCAGGACTCCTTGGCAAATTTAACCACTTCTAGGAATGAAGTGATACCTGATGTTTCTGCGACTATGATTTTAAAAGTCTGTCTTATTGTGAAAACCTATTGCATGCAGAAGAGGCCTAGGTGAAATGTCTTGAACTTACCTCATTAATAGATTTGTGCAGCAGAAACAATGTAATTATCTTTGTTAAGGCAAAGATGTGGCACAATTTGCCTTAGCGGGGCATTTTGTTTTATTGTCCTTTCTCAACGAGCCCTTACAGTAGGACAGTAAAGCAGCATTCATGTGTGGGTAACCTTTCCTTAGGCTAAGTAAGTTCCAAAACCACAAGAGGACCTGAGTGGAAGCATAGGAAGACTGTTTGTTCAGAGGCCTCCTCTGGCTTTCACAAATGCAGATCAAGGCAGTCAAAGGAAAGAGGTCTACCTCATTTTTAGTCCACTAAGATTCCCACCTATTTTATGGGTTATTTGGTGGGGGGTGTTGTAGTTGAGCAATGAGAGGCTAGACCAGGGCTTGGATGCAACAAGACTTTATTGTAGCAATAAAGGACTGAACGTGTTAGCTCTGCCTGGAGCAGGCTCACAGCGATCAGCGGCTGGCCGGACCCTGCAGCTGGCTTTTATAGCCGGCTGTCGAGGGAGGCCAGCCAATGAGGGGCAGCAAACGCCCCCGCAGCATGAACGGACCTGGGTGGGGACTTTGGCAAGTTCCAGGGACATAACAGGGAGGAGAGAAAATATCATGTGGGCACTTAGTTTCAGCAAAAAAAAAAAGCAGCCAAAAGAAATCTTGGAGCTATAAAAACGAATTGGGGGACTTAAGTGGCTTGTTCAACCCTATGGTTCTTTTCTTGGTGAATTTTTGAAATTAGAATTATTGTTTATTATGAACTCCAATTCATTTTTCAAAACCCAGAAGCAGCAAGAACTTGGAAGTGGGCCTCAACAGGAGAGAGAGAGAGATCACAGTCATAACAAGGTACTTTTACAGTGATTTTAACCGTGTTTATGAGATTTTAAGTGCTCGTGTGTTACTTTTTTATTAGTAACCCTCATGAGAGCCCTATAGGCAGAAAGATGAGATATAATATAAACCATAAAAATAAATAATGAGCCAATCCAGTAGAATTGCTTTGGTTAGCAGGAAAAAAGAAGTCAAAATTGCTGCCCTACAGACTTCTAAAACTCCAGATTATAGCTCCTGGCTTTGCTCTCAAGTAGATTTCAAACTCTGGTTGATTCAGAGGATAAAAATATCCAGGCTACCAATTCACCACTTAGGTGGCTGCCAAAACTTAAAGAAATACAGCATATTGCAGGATAGCTGGAGAAAGAGGAAAGCTTTGTTTTTCTATTCTAATGTTCAGTTTTGCTTAAAGCAATGAATTAAACACGAGGGGTTTTATTTGGTGCACTAGCAGGAAGTGTTTCCACTTGCCCAAGACAGATTATTCGTATTTTTCTTCCGGCCCCTTTCCCCCAGAACTGCTTTCAGAATCCAGAGTAGGATGGAATATGGGACAGAATGATGTTCTAGAAAATGAGGGAATAAAAACGGGTTAAAACCAAGTACGTACATGATAAATGATTTTCTGCTAGTATAAAATATGTCCCTAGCTACAATGCAAGATAAAGGTAGTATTAGAATAGTAACTGTATACTAAGTTACTCAGTCAGAACTGCTGCCTAGGTTTCTTAGGAATCAAGCAAGAGAAAAAACCTTTCCTCACAAAACTCAACAATTTTTGGCAAAGCCAGTCAGAGCAAGAAATGTTTCCTCTTACAGGGACGAGCATTTGAGTTGGAAAAAAAACACAAGTGCCATAATTGTCAAGTAGCTCCTATCAACAAGAAGTTCACAGTTAGTTATCTGACAATTATCATTGGCATAATTGCAATTATAATTCCTCTTATTCTTATCTGACAATTATTATTATTAGCATAATTGCAATTATTCCCATTTTATTCCGGTTGTACCCAATCTCATGGAAAGAACACTCTTAAAAAGAAAAAAAAAGTACAGTGTGATTTAATTTGTGAGAATGAAGTGTGAGGTTCTTGCAGTTGTCTTTCTTAGAAGGTGACCAAGGGGATTATATGTGATGGTGCATTTTCACGTACTCTCGCCACTTTGTGCGAAAGAAGATTACAAGATCAGTGTTCCCTTTTCTCTTAATCACTGTTCCCTGTTCCCATGGCATTTTTTTAATGAAAAACAGGTGAAGCAATAATGTCTTGGTTCAAAAATTAGCAATGTGTGCTTGGAAATAAATCTCAGTAGGTTCAATTGTATTTTTCTCCAGATAATGTGCATAGAAACATTATTTCTAATTTTGGGACCCATTTTAGGAAATAAGGGGGCAATCATGTGATTCTCTTTTGTGACCTTCTGACAAGCAAAGTCAATGGGGAAGCCAGATTCACTTAACAACTGGGTTGTTCACTTAACAACTGCAGTGATTCACTTAAGAACAGTGGCAAGAAAAGTCATAGACTGGGGCAAAACTCACCTAACAAGGAGGCATCTTTTCGGGGGCTTCTGAAACAATGAACATCGGCTTCAAAATGGCGGACGCAACCAGGAAACCAAAGCCTGCCCCTTTTCATGCATATTCCATTCAACCTTAAAAGAGTTGGGTCTTGGATCACCCAATTAACACTTGTCTTTTCAGAGCCAGGCAGCATCACTGCAGACACCCCTAAATATTCTGCTGCTTTTTAAATTCCTCACCTCCTCAAATGAAAGCTTCTTTACATCACCACCATCATCAAACCCCCGAAAAATGGCTAGATCTGACAGGTTTAATAATGACAAGATCATTAAAAAAAGAAGCAGAATTTTGGCTTCCTTCAGTCATCCTGTACTATCATCGTAATTAAGTCCAGTACTTCAACTGAAATAACTTACCATGACACATTTCCTTGCTTATTTTACTTAGGTGTTAAGCATGCGGAGCCTGTACAGCAACACACTCAGAGATGTGTGTACAGGTAACCCTTCGAGTTACGGCTACAACTGAGCCCAAAATGTATGTTGCTAAGTGAAACATTTGTTAAATGTTTGCCCCAGCTTTACAACTTCTCTTGCCATTGTTGTTAAGTGAATCACCGCGGTTACCAAGTTAGTGACATGGTTGTTAAGTGAATCTGGCTTTCTCATTGACTTTGCTTGTCAGAAGGTTGCAGAAGCTCTAAGACACCGCCGTCATCATAAATATGAGCCAGTTACCAAGCATCTGAATTTTGTTCATGTGACCATAGGGATGCTGCAATGGTTGTGAAAAGCAGCCATAAGCCACTTTTTAAAGGGCCATTGTAATTTTGAACGGTCGCTAAATGAACTGTTGTAAGTTGAAGACTACCTGTACATGGAACCTCCTTAGGGAACTTGTAGTAGAACAAGCCTCAAGAACAAAAACTGGCTATCAATAATGCAAAGCCCTGGAGTTTTTGGACAGTCGGGAGAGTTGCTAATCCAGAAAAGTATCCACATCCATATCAGGCAGGGGTGGGATTCAACTGATGTTACTACGGGTTCGGTGGCTATGTTTTGCTGTGTGCGCGTGTAAAATACCTTAGACTCTGCTGCCTGGACAGCTGAAAAGTGCTGCGCGCAGGGGTGCAGTGTTTGAAAAGCCTCTTTTCCCCTGCTTTTTCAACCTCAGCTGTGTAGCACAAAGCAGCTGAGGTTTAAAAAGCAGGAAATAAAGGACAGGTAAGAACCTGGGCAGGCGGGTAGGCCAACAGCAGCAAACACACAACCGGTTTGGAGTCTGCTGCTCTTCAGAGCTACCGGTTCTATAGAACTGGACAGAACTGGTAGCATCCCACCCCTGATATCAGGTATATATTAATTCAAGTCCTTTCCTTTTTTCAGAAGTTTAAAAGGTTAATAAAATGTATTTTGCCACTGTAGCCCATCATTGTAGCTTGCAATGGCAAAAACTCTTAGGGGTATGGTTTTTTTTTTCTGCTTTGTTCTTTGTTAACAGCAGCTGACCCTCTCTCATTGATGAAAGCAGAAGGAGAATAAATATATATAACAGTGGTGGGATTAAAAAAAAATTACTGCCAGTTCTATGGGCATGGCTTGGTGGGCATGGCAGGGGAAGGATACTGTAAAATCTCCATTCCCTCCCACCCCACTAACCTGCTTTCCAGCTCCGTTCTCCTGTGCAGGGCAACAAAAGAAGACCCAGCCAATCAGCTGGGACTTGGGAGGCAGCCAATAGATGGGGGCAAGGCCAGTCAGAGGTGGTATTTGCTGGTTCTCTAAACTACCCAAAAGTTCCGCTACCAGTGCTGCTGCATCTCACTGCAACCTCGCAGGTGCTCAAACTCTTGCCTGGTCCTGCAATAATACCAAACCTCATGGGTTGTTTCTGGCTTATTGGTTTTGTAAATGCTTTGTGGGAAGCCACACATACACACACACCCTCCTAGAATGAAATAGTTTGAGGATTATTTTAAAAAGTCAGAATATTATATTTCCATACATGAGAAATGGAGAAACATGTTTTTAGAGGCAGGAAGCAGACTCAGTCTTCCTTAATAACCCCAGCAGTTACGGAGGAGGCAGTTTTTAGAAATGCAGATTTGGTAATTCATTCAAGAGGAGATATTTTGAAACTCCCTGCAGCAAAGTCTGAACAAAGGCAGAATGATAGAATTAGCCCTCATTCAAGCTCCAACCCAGGACAAAATCATTCAGCCACAATAGGAATTGTCCAACACCCATTCAGAACAGAAGCACCTTCATTGCATCACCTCAGAGAAGTCCAAACTTCAACCAAACCCAGGAGCTCAGACAAACACCTAGGATTTGCATTTCCTCTTTTGCCTATAGAGCCAGCTATGACCCCTACGTAACCCCCACATGACCCAATGGGAGTCTGACAACAGCCAATAGAATAGATGTCCTTGCACAGGAACAGGAAGCTCAAGTGCAAAACCCAAAGAAAGTATAACACCCCCACTCAACTCCATTTTGATCAGCTGCCCATAACCACAAACCCATGTGATTTTTGCTTCCCCAATAAGCCATATTTCCAATCAACCTCCATGTTTCCAGTGCCTTTCTCCCAGCTTGAAACTGTGGGGTGGATATTTCTTCCCACGTGTTTTTTTTAAGAACAAAGAAAAATCAGGAAACGGCGATATGTAGATGTACATGGATGTTTCTGAATGAGTGAGCAAATGGCCATAGACAGGGTATTATTTATCTGTGCAAAAGTGTATGGCCCATGGAGGCAGGAGTGCTTTCAGCAATATGTAAACACAGAGGTCTTTTTGCGTAGAGGAAAATGTAAGTGTGCACACATGCATAAATTGGCCGGTGTGCAGGTAAGAGCTTCTGTTACAGCTCTTACTCCTCCAGCGTCAAAAGGTTGCCTGCTCTGCCATGTCAGTTTATTCACAGCTGTGTGTGAAATGTTAATTATAAAGTAGCAGATTTCTATTACAGGTTTTGTTTTTGCAATTATTTCCTCTATTTATTGCAGGTGTGACTAGAAACCAGGCAACCCAGCTGAAAAATGTTTTGTGTAGTCAGGCGTGTTCCAGAGGTGTTGGTTCAATAGATCAGAAACCTTATGAAACATCCTTTCCCAGCTGTTTCCCCATGTTGGGTCCTCCTCAGGCCCTAGATGCGAGTTCCGATTGAATGAAAATTAGATGAGCTTTAAAATTACCAATTTTCTTTGGCTCCGGATTACATCTACAGGGCCTTAAAATGAGAGCGTGAATGAAGCTAATTATTGAAGCCGAGTATTAATATTTAAAATAAATACATGCATAAATCAAGCGAGGAGGCCTGAGTTTGCTTTTCTCCTCTTCTTTCCAAGGTCCATTTATTTCTGTGCCTTGTCTTTTATATTCCAATCAGGGATATTCTTGCAGCTTTGCGACCCCTTAAATATTAATAACATTATTGATTCATGGAAGTAGTGGTGTACTTAGCATATCTGACACCTGGAGCAGATCATTTTTTAAAACTATCCCCTTCTTCATTGCTAAGAGCCAGTTTGATTTAGAGGGTAAAGCAACAGACTAGAAACTAGGTGATGGTGAGTTCTAGTCCCACCTTACTCACTAAAGCAGCTGAGTGACCTTGGGCCAGTTGTTCTTGTCATACCTAGGAGAGAATCCATCTGTCAAAAAAAAAATGCTGCTAAGAAAGCTGCAAGAGTCAAAATTGACTTGAAGGCACATTTTTTTCCCTCCAAACAGCTGATCTATACTCACTACTAACCTTCTCATGTCTTCGCCCAGAGTGCACCACCCTTTTTTCCCACCTGGTATGTCATACAATTATGCAACCAAGATTTTCACTTCAACCAGATGCTGACAATCCAATTTAGAGCATCCTGTGATTGTCCAAACTGTTGTTATTGCCCTGGAATAGCTACATGTTGGACATTCCCACCAGGTAACTGACAGGTGACTCCGTGGCAGTCATTAGATCAGGGGTCTTCAAACTTGACAGCTTGAAGACTTGTGGACTTCAACTTCCAGAATTCCTCCTCCAGTCATGTTAGCACAGGAATTCTGGGTGTTGAAGTCCACAAGTCTTAAACTTGCCAAGTTTGAAGACCCTTGCATTAGAGGATCCACATGCAAACTCGCCTGCAATCTAAATGTGCAATGCATTTATTATTGCAGCAAGTAAGAAAAATATCAGTCACTGTGAAAAGATAGCAAAAGCACCCTCTACTTACTTGGGGAAAAAAATTCATGAGTGGAGATCTTTGGGCAATGAATTTCACACATCTGGATGTTAGGGAAGATTGATTTATGCTGTGGAAAAGGACATTGGTTTAGGAATATGTCTGCCCTGGATCATACCCTCCTGATCACATATATGGTTGTTGGATTGCAAGAGGAAGGTTGGCAAGAGAATGGATGAGGCATTTTTTATTGGCCTTGAAATTTTATTTTTAAATGAATGATTACATTCATTGGAGCCTGTCAATTTATAGGCACAATGAGCGTCTGGGTAGGCATAAGAAAAGCAAGTAAATAAGAATAAGAGGGAACGGTTAAAAGGATGAAGGGAAGCAAAACTGAAAGACGCTTTCAGAACATTGTAAAAGGATGCGAGATGACATTTCTTTCTGTTGAAACACTCCATTAAGTAATGATGGAGGTGCTGTGCACACAGAGGGAAATTAGAAAAGGATGCCAAAACTGAGGGTTACTTTTATGTATCTGATCATATAGGAAAACATTTCCCTCCACTGCTAAAAAGAAAGCATTCAGTACTATTGGCATCTTAATTTAATGCAATTTAACAATGAAAGCTGATGAAATTGCGGTATGATGTTCCTCCTGCCTCCCAAGGCCACTCCTACACACCACAATGTCCCTTGCTGATGCCTATGCAGTTATTTTCTGACTTAATTTTCCCCAAGCAATCTCAGCATGGGGAAGAAACTGAAGGACTATAAAACTCGCCCAACAAAGAGATGTGTCAGAATAGAGCTGGAAGGGGCCTTAGAGGTCTTCTAGTCCAGCCCCCTGCTCGAGCAGGAGACTACACCATTTCAGGCAAGTGGCTATCCAGTCTCTTCTTAAAGACCTCCAGTGATGAAGCACCCACAACTTCTGAAATCAAACTATGCTGAGGTTAGCCTTTTCTGATCTTTTTTGCACCCAATGCAGGTGATTGGGAAAGGAATTCTAGGTATGCAGAATTGATCAATAAAGCTTTTCGAATTTTGTTCATTTGGGCACCTGCCAGTCATTCCTTCTTCAAAATCTGAACTGTGTCCACTCACCTCAGCTGACAAAACAAAGCAACACAAACCTATATGTTAACTTGAATGACAGCATGTCATCCCCAAAATAATGGGTGCCTAGGGAGGGCATTATTTTAAAAGTAGACACAGTGTAAAGTGAGACACTGTCTTTATTTCTGAGGCTCTGGGGATTTAAACTTCAAGGTGGTTTTGGGCCCTAAACTGATAAAAAATGTAATAATTTCAGTTTAGCCTTGTTTCTTGACAAACAAGGCTGAAATCGAACTGGAGTAAATTTATCACTATCTGAATTTTTTTATATATGCAACATAACCACATAGGAATTGTCGTGATGTATGGTTTTTCCACTTCTGTCTAAGCTCTTTAAACAAATCAGAGCTTTTTTTTATTATTATGGTTCATCACATAGTCAGCAGAGATTTAAACTGGATTTGGCATTTTTATCCATCAAGAGAGTCCTTCCCAAAGACCTGGCATAGGCACATATTGTTGTTTGATGTGTTAAAAGTATCATACAGGATATAAGATGTTCCAATTACAGCTGCCTTTTGTAATTGGTGATTTTGTCAATTAAAGTATCGAGGTGATGCTCCAGATGTTTTAATACTGAACCAAAGGTGACTATTGTTTTCCATCTTTGTATATTTGCAATGGGTAAGCAATTTTTCTCGTGATATTGGCTTTGATTGCTCAGCCAACAATCCTAAGTCTTGTAGCCCATTTGCCAGCAGATGTCCAGAAACTCCAACACTCAGAATGATCCTTATTGATGATGATGATGATGATGATGATGATGATGATGATGATGATGATGATGATGTTTGTTCCCACAATCATTCAGATATTTAGACTGGGTTTGGCATTTTTATCAACCTGTTGAGTCCTTCCTAAGGTCCTGGAAGAGGCAGATGTGGATGTCTGGTGGTATTATATCACAGGATGTAAACTGTTCCAAGTAAAGCTGCCTTTTGCAAATGAGCAATGGTGGCTTTGTGAATGCTGATGGTGTTCAGGTATTGTTGTTCCAGTTGTTTTGGGGATAGCACCCAAGACGCCGGTTACTATTGGTACTACCTTTGTTTGCCTTTGCTACAGTTGTTCTATTTCTATTTGCAGGTCTTTGCATTTTGTTATCCTCACCACTTCTTTCTCTTCTATTCTGATGTCTCCAAGGTATTGCCATGCCCTGTAGTCAGACTTCTTTGTCTTTCTTGTTGACAATTGCTAAGCCTGAACTGTTATGTGGCATATGCCTGTCTGTTTGAATTCTAATTTCCCAGAGCACTTTTAGCTTCTTCATCTTCTATTACTTTATTTTGTGGCCCTACCAGTTCTTGCTTGCAGACAAACAGCACTTCTTGAAGATCTTCCAATGCATCATTGTTGGTAGTCAGTCTGTGCGATCGTCTTGCAGCAGCCAATTATTTTTTTATTATTTTCAGGCATCCATGGCAGATTTCATTACCACAAGGTCTCTACATTTACCCTTTCCTTCCTGACCTGGATCCCTTCTAGGACTTCTGGGCCGGAGAAGTCATAGTTTTCGACAGTATCATCTCTGACTCCAACCTGTGAGAAAGAATACAATCATTGGGATTAAGAAGCCATTTCTATCATGCTCCTTCACTGAGAGGCTGTAACATTTGTTATTCTTGCTGCCATTTAAAAAAGAAAGCATGACTAAATTGTTTTATTTGTCCCCTCTTTCTTTTCCACATCTTTTTCATCCAAGCTTCATCTTGTCGTGTAATGGAGCTTAGGGACTCTCTTGGTGTCAGTCAAAAAAAACCCTTTTGTGAACATCTTAAATAATTCTAGGAATCATGATGAATAAACTAGTGAAGAGGAAAGAAACAAAAGAATAGTTGTCCAGTAAACAAAAAGAGAGAGTATTGGGATATAAGAAGCCCAGTGTTAGAATGACAGGCACTTCGGGACATTAAAGTAAACCTTTACTGTCTCACACTGTAAAAAGACAAATCTGTTCTTCAGCTTTGGGTGCACTTGCCATTTTGATGTATGGCTTTCAAGGTAAATGGAATCATGGAAAAATGTGTGTTGCTGTTTACTGTGAGGATATATTAAGATGTTATAAAATACAAGTGAATTGGACACTCTGGGATGGGATGGGCTAAGTGTTAAGTCCCATTCTCCACTGGACGCCTAGTTTCTCTGATGTGAAATCAGGCCATGGTCTTAATATAGATCAAGAATTTCCCTGCCAGTCATGACTCTTTTTAAAAATTTCCTCTTATGCTTCCATGTACCGAGGCTTAAGAGGACACCCAATCAATTAACAGCACTTCAGATATCACTTCTTAGGAGTATCTGGGTCTAAGCTACCTAGTAGAGCTCAGTGTTCTTTCTGTGATTGTGCATTTCCCTCACAAACCCAAGATTATTTTAAACCGCCATTTTGTGTACCAGCCTGAGCCTTAGGGTTTGTCATCTGGTTGGCATTAGTAAGTTTCTGAAAACTGACCTTGTGTTTTTCTTTATTAGGAGAAAGGGGAAGTTGTTTTCTTTCTCACAGTCTTGCTTCTGTCTCTCAGATTTGTGGGTTTGGGGAGGAGAGAAAGAAAGAAGATGGTGGCAGGCTGTTAAATATTAACGAAAGCTATCTCTGTTGACCTGATTGGATACAGTAGGCCTAGGTGTGTGTGTGAGAGAGAGAGACAGAGACAGAGACAGAGAGAGAGACAGAGACTATGAGAACATGAGAATTTATGCAATCCAACTCCCAATTACAGTATGTGATAGCAGTATTTCTTTTTTTGTTCTCAGGACTGCCTCTCACATTGAAAAGTTCTGGAAGGCCTCAAAAAAGAGCTTTTGTTTTGTATGGCTTACATTTATTATTACCGTATTAAAAATTAAAATTGATGCATTTGTAGGATATTCATTAAATATGTAAAAATAATATGAAACCCATTAGACATTAACATAAACTGTTTTTATTATTTTATTAATAAGGGTAATAATCTTGTGGACCTTTGAGAGAGTCTTAGGAATTCCCAAAGGCCCTTGAACCACACTTTCAGAAACCCTGTTCTAAAGTGACTGTAGAATTTCACTTAAAAAGGAAAATTGAATGCTGCCATCGTCCTGGTAGTGATAGTCAGCTGAGCCAAGAAGTTCCTATTAGGATTCAGAAGCAATGAGGAATTACCTAAGGAATATAGGCAATGCAACAAAAGTTTCTTTGCTGCAAGACTGAAAGTACATGGAGAAGCACCGGGGAATTACAGTATTATCCAAATACATGCCAGTCCTTCAAGGCAACAGATGACACTACCAGCTGGGTTCTGTAGAGCATAAGACCTTTTGGATGGTCTACAAGTCTTGCAAAATAAAACTGTCCCCAACTGCCTTTTATATAAAACTGCATTTTATATTTTAAATTTCACTGGTTTTGATCATGAGCTCGTCCTTGTGTGAAGGACAACCTTTCCTGGATATGTCTGAGTCTTTGCAGTTATGCTATTAGGGACTTGGTGCTGGACAGGAGAATCATACATTTAGTTTAGTTTTCTACATTGGAGATAGTCCAAGTACAAATAAGCAGGAAAAGAAGTAAACTACTTTCAGCCTGTTAGTTTGAAGTGAAAAATCTGACACTCCACTATACTTTCTCACCCAATCTTCCTTAATGTCAATACAGCCAGAGACTGTAGCATCTCCTCTTTACCATTAAAAAAGAACTATTGCAGTCTTGAACAAGAGTGCTCCATTTGGGCTGGAGGCCATTCTGTAAATCTTTACAGTAAATGTGTAGGTAAATTGAACTACCTGATAAAGTAGAACTGTGATGAGCGAAATCATCAGGAAAAAGGTCTGGTCTGGATCTAGGCAGTCACGAATTATATTCAGTCTACATCCATGTAGAAAGGCAATTGATATAAAATCAGGGGAAACTGATGCTGCATTCGTACCTCTGAAAAATACATAACTCTGAGTTTTTATCTACTGTATTTATGTAATTTATCTACTGTATTTATGTAATTGGCTTTTGTGTAGTTCATCCATAATAACATAAAAACCAGTGCAAACCAAAAACAAGAGGACAACTTGGCACAATTTACAAACAGAAAGCAAAAATAATTGACTTACCCAAGGAGCCTCATTTGTCACATCACAAGATCTGGAAGAACAATCAGATCTACGACATTTTATGGAATGCCTACAGGATGGGAACTACATGACTCTCACTCTAAAGAGCTCTAGGAATATTTGGGCATCTATTACATCATTAGCAACAATGCAACAAATCTTCAATAAGTGTGACAATCCTAACCAAAGGCTTGGCTTGATTTTGTTTTAAACCGTGTGTTTTATTTTTTATTTTTTTTGGAATACTGATCAGCTTCCCTGGAAATATATGGAATATTGTTATATTTTAAAAGCCTCTCTAGGAGAAGTCATTGATGCTTGGTCTTCTGCAAAACAGTGAGAAATCCAAGGGGAAAACTAGCAAGAGTGATCTTCCTCCTTCAGTTTCCTATGCAAAAATCTCTCTGCAGACCGGCTCAGCTATATCAACATTAGGGGTCATACTGACATCCACTGGCAAGCAGAGGTTCTAGCATTAATTTCTCTGATACAGTCTGTCCAGCTTTTCACGGAAGAAGGAAGAAAGAAAGAAAGGGAAGGAAGGAGTATGTATTTTTGACTGTACTGGTTGCCACTGTAGGCTTTCAATTAAAAGGCAGGATATAAACCTTTTGGATTAATTAATGAAGTTTCCACCATTGTTAAATAAATTATACTCTACAATTAATCAGTAGTGCCATTCTGTTTCTACTATAGCTGAGACAATTGGTTCTGGGTTTTCACCTAGTTGTAATGACTACACATTCTTCCTCTTGTTTTTATTTCTCCAGGAACATATATGAACCATGATCGCTAGAAACAGCACCTTCCCACTGAAAGAGTTAGTCCCCAGAAATTTGCACAGCTCCAGAATTCCACAAGTCTTTAAAAATGTAGGTGTGCTTCCCGTAGCGAGATTATTATATGCTCCAAGTGGAAAAGTCCAGCACAACCATAATGGAGGAGTGGTTGGTGAAGATGATGATTATTTCAAAAAGTAGAATAACATCCTTTCCCCCCTCCCCAATTTTCCTAACTGAGGTTTGAAAGAAGAAAAAGCAGTATGTGAGTTATGAATATTATGAATGTAAAATTATAATATAATTCTAATATGTAATAATATGTAATATGTAATAAATTCTAATGTACTTCAATTCGGCAATTTTAAAACCAATATATGGTACTGTTTTCTCTCTCTCTCTCTCTCTCTCTCTCTCTCTCTCTCTCTCTCTCTCTCTCTCTCTTTCTCTCCCCCCTTCCCCCCATATATATGTGCATGTGTATCTGTGTTTTTATACATATTAGTTGTGTTTTTGTGAATGTGTGTGTGTGTGTGTGTATGTGTGTGTGTGTGTGTGTGTGTGTGTGTATATATATATATATATATATATATATATATATATATATATATATATATATATATATATATATATATATATATATATATATATAAACACCAATTATTGATCCTTTGTCATTGTCAGGCCCAAAGAAATCAGAAATGACACAGTTACTTTTGAATAATTCCTTTATTGTTGCTCACCTATAGATAGATAGCCATCTTCACCTGACCTAAGCATAGTACATAAAATTATCCATTAAAATGTCCTACACGTCAATGACTATTTCAGCTTCAACCTCAACAATACACGAGCACACAATAGATACAAACTCAGGGTAAACTGCACAAAACTCGATTGCAGGAAATACGACTTCAGCAACAGAGTGGTCAATGCCTGGAATACTCTACCTGACTCTGTGGTTTCTTCCACTAACCCCAAACACTTTAACCTCAGACTGTCTACTGTTGACCTCACCCTGTTCCTAAGAGGTCCATAAAGGTTGTGCATAAGCACACCGATATGCCTACCATCCCTGTCTTAATGTTCCCTTTTATTAGTATCTATTTGATATATTAATAATCATGTTTATACTCATATGTATTATCAAATGCATGCTTGACAAAATAAATAAAATAAATAAATAAATAGAATCTTGCCAGGTTAAAGCGATGATGTGCAATAACGATAGATGTCCTTTGTGAATTGCTAGAGAAGTCTTGCTCTCTTCCTGCCCTCCGGACATTCCAACCTCTCCTGTCTCTTTGACCCCTGGGAAGGAGCCCCTCCCTCCTGCAGCTCCATACTACAGTCCATCACAGTCATCTTTTGAAAGGAAGTTTGTGTTGTCTGATGTGAGCAGAATGAACATTATGGCTTGGGTTGACCAGATATGTTTTGCCCCAGTGCTGGACAGTCTCACAATCATTTGTAAGTTCTGATCCTTCCTTGGGCATGAAAGCCACTGGATAACTTGTGGCCAGACACACTGTCTCAGCCCAACCACCTCACAGGGTTTTAGCTGTGGAGAAATAGGAAGAAGCAATGGGCACCTCCTTGAGTTATGTATAAAATAGATGGGATAATTGTAATAATAAGATTGATAGAAATGGAGGCAGAGGTTTACTTCAGATCAAACAGTCAAAAAGAAAAAAAACATGCATTGGCTGATTATGTAAAAGACAGCTAAGCAAAAGCACTGCGGTGAATTAAAAATTGGAACTTACATGAATACATAAACCGGCCATGGTGGTCCCAATGGTCAATGACATACTGGGAGCCATAACCCCCCCACCCCCAAAAAAATCTTAGAAAAATCTGTGCATTGACAAAAATTTCCATCTGTCAATTACAAAAGGTCACTTAGCTTGCACCTGCACATATCCTAATCCAATAGGTTAAGACATCCTTATTGTGATAAACTCAATATGCATGAAGAGCCGGCAGCTGTGATTTCACATTGTTGTATATAATAAAACAAAGATAGTACGTTACCAACAGTAATAAGTCCCTTGGGTGCAATCCCAAAACCTCTGAAGCGCTACTTGAACACAATTAGCACTGACAAAATTGTCATCTGTCAATTGCAAAAGGCATCATTACTTGGAACAACTTACATCCTGCAATTATATTTTTAACGCCATCAAACAACAACACCTGCCTATCCAAAGTCTTTGGGAAGGACTCGATATGCTGATAAAAATGCCAAATCCTTTCAAATTGTCTGGCTGGCTATACAATAAACCATAATAGGAGCCCATATATTTGGAGACAATCATCAAAAGAAAATAATAAGTATACCCTATACTTATCTATAGGGCCGAAGGGGTCTTATTAATGCAGGTAGTCCTTGACTTACAACCAGAATTGAGCCCATCATGCTGTTGTTAAGTGAGATATTTGTTATGTAAGTTTTTCCCCATTTTATGACTTTTCTTGCCAAGGTTGTTGAGTGAATCACTGCCGTTTATAAGTTAGTGACCTGTCTGTTAAGTGAATCTGGCTTCCCCATTGACTTTGCTTGTCAGAAGGTCGCAAAAGGGGATCGATCACATGACCCTGGGATCCCGCAGTGGTCATAAGCATGAACCCATTGCCAAGCATCAGAAGTTTGATCACATCATCATGGGGAATTTGCAAAAGTTGTAACTATGAAAAACGGCCATAAGTCACATTTTTCAGTTCTGTTGTAACTGAATGGTCACTAAACAAACTGTTGTAAGTTGAGGACTACCTGTAGTTTGTTGTCATTCAGCAATCAGTGCTGCGTTTGTTATAATCTTGGCGAAAGGGCAATAAATCTTGAGAGGAAAAATAATCTCTTTCACAAATAAGATAGATGTAAATAAGATGGATACATACATGGAATTTTACAAAATTTTAAAGAAAAATTGGGCATACAGGAGTTTCTTTCTACCACAGGAGATAAAGTTCTTGTTTTCCTGTTCAAATCCTTTCTAATTGAGTCCTCACTGTAGTAAAGCCTATACAAGTTTGGGCTATTCTCTCCATAAAATTCTAGCAGGCTACATATTACCCAAGCTTTTCATAGAACATTTAAAAAATAATCCATTTAACAAACAGTGCCATCTACTGGGAGGAAAGATATTTTAGAAGTAGATGTAACAAAGTATTTCCACACCTGTGTCCACAAAATATAAAACTTGGATCACATTGCCTGTGGGTGATTCACATCGGTGTGTGGAAAGTTAAAAAGAAAGGGGTCAACTCTAGGATCTAAGGACCATAGATGAAACTTCGCACCATCTTAAGAAGCAATCCAACCAGTGGTGGGATTCAAAATTTTGTACTACCGGTGTGGCTTGGTGGGTGTGACAGGGGAAGGATACTGCAAAATCCCCATTTCCTCCCCACCCCACTAACCTGCGTTCCAGCTCTGTTCTCCTGCGCAGGGAAACAAAAGAAGACCCAGCCAATCAGCTGGGACTTAATGGAAGGTGGAGAATAGATGGGGGCAGGGCCAATCAGAGGCGGCATTTGCCGGTTCTCCAAACTACTCAAAATTTCCACTACCGGTTCTCCAGAACTGGTCAGAACCTGCTGAATACCACCTCTGAATACAACCATAAAGCAAAGCAGAGCAAAGTAAGGAAGATACTATCTTTTACTATCTTTCACTTTTTAACTCTTTTACCTAACAGCAGCAAAATAGAGTTAGTGAGTAGGTTTCTGGGTGATCCCTAATTTATTCTGCATCAAATTTAGAACAACTTGGTGGACCAAGAAGATGCATCCAATGGAGATGTATTTGGGCAGATGTATTTGGGGAAGTGATCACAAGATTGGGAAGCTTGCATTATCACAGTTCTATGCACAAATGCTTCTTCTCTGTTCAATGTGGAGAGTAGTAAGTCAAACAACATTAGGACCAAAACTACGTGTGATAAAATAGTCCAAAGAGACAAGAGCTGATGTATGAAGTATGAATAACTATTACTTAAAAAAAACGATTAAAGGAGCTTTCTGTCTGAGAACAAAGAGGAGGTTGTTAATGGTTTGATGCATAGTGGCTTTTGCATCAGCTTTAAGCAATGTGCAAATAGGTATGACACAAAAGACCTGAACCACACATTAAGTTTCAATTAAGGTGATTTATTGCATGTGCCTACGCACAAGCATCTCATCAATGAATGGTCAGCACTATTTTGTCACTTGATAATGGTTAGTGGAATTTAAGAGGGGTTGGATTTGGACTGCTTGTGGAAATGTAGTGACTCAAGGCTGAATCCTCTTTTGACTCTGCCCCCTGGGTTCTGCCACTCCTTCTCCTACAGAGATTGTGCAACCCGAGACACGCTAAATTGTAATCCTTATTGAAAAGGCTTGTTGGAAGAAGCTTTTGTCCCAAACTCCCCATCTTGCTGTGCTACCATCATTTTCTGGACCTGTCCTAGGGCTCAGCATAGGCCAGCCAGTATCGGGGATTCAGTATGAATGAAGAGTGGATGTGACTGCTGTTGACTTGCTTGGAATCAATGGAGCTTTGTTGCTGTTGAGTTTTTGTACTTATTTTTTTTCACTGCAGGAGATCTGGTATTATTTTTCTGAAGAAGACAGCTGCCCGTCCGCTCTGACTGGGCAAAAGCTGTTAAGCTGGCAATTCAGAACCAGAAGGGCTTTCTAGTTTGGCAGTGGAATTCCTGGGCAACATTGTGCAGTCCCCAGTTTGTGTATTCAGACATTCTGCATGATCTAGAACAGGGGTCTCCAACCTTGGCTACTTTAAGCCTGACGGACTTCAACTATTCTGGGAGTTGAAGTCCGCCAGGCTTAAAGTGGCCAAGGTTCTAGAATACCTGAAAAAGGCTAGGTTCAATCTAAATTCCTCCAGGGCTGCCAAATGGCAAATGAGTACTTTGAATCTCTCTTTTCTCGGTGCCAAGGCAGTCTTAAGTGATTTGGGATGTCATGACAAATTGGCACACATACATAATCCAAGACCCTGTGATCATCAGAAAAATATATATATATAAAATTTGTAAACAAAATTAAAGAGGGCTTCCCCTTCCTACCCGTTGGAAAAGATTATCATAATGAAAAACAACAAGGTAATGGACTATAAAATCAAGTTTCAAGCAGAGATGATGATTGGATTCATTTTGAAATCATTCTTGCAATTCCCCACCATGAAACCTCTCTAGCAGCATCCAGGAGAGCAAGGCGAGAAATTCCTAAGGGTTGAGAGTTTCCAAGGCACCTGGGGGAGGACTGGGAGAGGAAGAATGAAACCAGCCAGAGCAATAAGGCAGGCCTCAGACGCAGCAAAAATTCAAGGAGCGTGAGGTCCTCCCCCATGTACCCAAGCAATCTTCAGCTAATGGGAATTTTTTTCAAGTAGAAGGTGGATATGCGTGTGTATGCATACATACATAATCTATCCAGAGATTCAGCTATAAATTCAAAGGCAGCACACAAGCATCCCTACCTTCTTGTCTCTGGAAGTAGAAAACATTCCACTTTAAACTTCAGTACTTTTAACAGAGGGATCTTTTGAGATGCAGTCATTGGTGTATAGAGAGAAGAGAAGCGGAGAGAGCACACAGCCCTGGGGGGCCTCTGTACTAATTGTACAGGTATCTGACGTGATTTTGCCTAGCTTCATCTGCTGCTTCCTGTCTGTTAGAAAACTTATGATCCATTTACTTGTTGCTTGTATCTTTACAATGCATATTGTTTTATTTGTTTCCTAGTATGATTTGATTGCTTATTTAGTAACCTATGACTATCACTAAGCGTTGTATCTTATGATTCTTATGTGTTGTATCTTATGATTCTGTCATCTGCACCTCTGTAACTGTCTGGTTTAGTTCTGCAACCCAACAGGACAGACACAGACTTCAGAGGATAATTAGGGCTGCAGAAAGAACAACTATTACTAACCTGCCTTTCACTGAGGACCTGTATACTGCATGAGTCAAAAAGAGGGTTGGGAAAATATTTGCAGACGCCTCACATCCCTGACATAAACTGTTTCAACTCCTTCCCTCAGAACGACACTATAGAGTACTGCACACCAGAACAAGGACAGTTTTTTCCCGAATGCCATCACTCTGCTAAACAATAATTCCCTCAACACTGTTCAGCTATTTAAAGTCTGCACTACTATTACTGTTAATCTTCTCATCACTACTTATCACCCATTCACCCAAAGCAATGATTTATTAACTTTAGAAAATCTCCCTATCTGGCCCCCTGTTTCTGTTTCAGAAATAAAATCCATTATTCGATCATTAAAATAGGCACCTGGTGAAGATTTTTTGCCCCCAGAATTATTTAAGACTTATATGGACTGGTGGGCGCCTTTGTTAGCCAGGGCTATTTACCTTTATAAACAATACTGGCCTCATACCTGTGGGTTGGGAAGTGGCCATTATTGTTCCCTTACATAAAAAAGGAGACAGAGGCAATCCAAATAATTAAAGACCAATAAGTCTAATTGGAATTGTTGCTAAAATGTATGCAAAGCATTTGTTGAGCAAAATTGAAATCTGGGTTATGGAGAATAATCTTTTGGCGGAGGAACAAGCCGGCTTTAGACCAGAGCGACCTACCATAGATAATTGTTTCACATTATATCACTTGGTAACAAGGTATTTAAAAATGGGTAAGAAATTATTCACTACATTTATTGATCTAAATGCGGCTTTTGATTCGTTAAACGGAAATATCTTGTGGAGGAAACTGGCAGACCTGAACATGGAGCCCAGATTCCTTTTTCTGTTAAGGGCCCTTTACTCAAATACCCATGTGAAAATCCGTACTGGCATAAATGGATCCCTGTCTAAGAGCATACCTGCCAATATTGGCATAAGACAGGGCTGCATTTTAGCCCCAATGCTTTTCAATCTCTAGGTCAATGATTTACCAGGATTCCTGCATGCAGTAGATTTGCATATGCCAAAGATTCTTGATAAATGTATTAATATCCTTTTATATGCTGATGACATGGCATTAATGGCTCATTCACAAATAGGCCTGAGGAGACTGTTGCATAAGCCGAATACCTATTGTACTTTGAATTTCTTAAATATTAATAAAAGCAAATCCAAAGTGTTGGTTTTCAGCACAAAAAGTAGGAAATATAATTGGCAGATTAATGGGGAGTCAATCGAACAAGTAAATTCTTACACCTACTTAGGAGTGGTCTTTACTAATACAGGATCTTGGTTTAAACACTTTAAAAGTAGTGCATTAAGAGCTGAGATAAGCACCAAAAGATTATATAAATTATTTAACCATAATTACCCAGGCACTTTGACCCCTATGTTGAAAGTATTTAGGGCAAAAATAGTTCCAATGCTGACATATGGTGCAGAACTGTGGGGTTTAAATAAAGCCTCTCCACTTGAACAAACACAGACCCGCTTTTTAAGACACTTATTGGGGACTGATAAGAACATTTCTGCTTCAGCAGTCAGAGCAGAATTGGGTATCCATTCCTTACATAGCCACTTAATCATTAAAACATTTACATACTGGCTAAAGATACAATCAATGGATTTGGATAGACTTCCCAAACTATGTCTAACTGAACAGTTAAATAAGTTCCAATTTAACTCCTGGGCCAGTCAACTCCACAGAGCCATCTTAAGACATGGGTTTTCTACCCAATATTTATTGTCAAGGGCTTCCCAGGCAAGGGAAATTTTTAAACGGAGAGTCTTCGATATTAGTGCCCAGACTGACATGGAATTATTAGCAAAAAAAAGATCTATAAGATGGTTGGCTAAGAATAAAAACATCTTCCAACCTGAAAAATACCTTTCAATGGGTATGCCACAATTACAGAGAAGAGCCAGATTTGAGTTACTGGATTCCATGTCCAGACATGGGTGCTTCCACCATGTACCATACCACGAGAGAACCTGCTTATGTGGTTCACCTGCCACTGAAGATATTTCCCACATCTTGTTCAACTGCCAAATATATGCCCCCATTAGGCTTAAATATTTATCATTTCTACTGGAAAAAACAGCCCATTGGGAATCAAACCACAGATTGTTATATTTCCTCCGGGCCACTAATGTACACATCGTTTGTAGGATTGCTAAGTTTATAATCAAGGCAGCGGTCCTAAGAACACAATATATTGAACAAATTGGTGTATCCTGCAAGGGTGATCTATTATCCGATTTCTGACTCCCTGGTTTTCCACATATGTTTTTATTACTGTATTCTTATATATCTTACTTATCTGCATTTTGTCTTGTTATATATTTACATTATGTTATTGATAAGGTCTTATGACTATTCAATTAAATAAGCAATACAATATAATATCACCCATCCCTCCCCACTTATGACTGTATGACTGTTGTCACTTGTATCCTTACGATTTATATGGACATATGATTTGATTGCTTATTGTACCCTATGACTATTATTAAGTGTTGTACCTTATGATTCTTGACCAATGTATCTTTTCTTTTATGTACACTGAGAGCATTTGCACCAAGACAAATTCCTTGTGTGTCCAATCACACTTGGCCAATAAAAAATTCTATTTCTATTCTATTAAAAGAACCATCCTCTTTCTCCATAGTTTAGTCGGGGGGTAATTTATATCCTCCCCACGCATGCATATTTCACACCTTCGCATTTCCCAACTTTTCCAGGGTAGAACTATGCCTAAGCCCCTGAGGCTTACATTAAATCCTGCCGCTTACCCTTCAGTGCTATATAAAGCAAGTCCTCCAGCAATACCAGACCCCTAAGGTGCTTTGTACAGACAGTGTCATACACACTGCAATAACTGCAAGACAGGGATCACTGCCCTCGGAGATGATAGATCACTCTCTCTGGGCAGAAAATGAGCTTGGTTTATGACAGTGAGGTGCCCTCTGCAATATATGAGGAAGAGAAGTGGTGGGTAATTTTACCCACTGTACATCAGAGCGGAATAAGGAAAGGTCAGCATAGACTTATTGTGTTTTAGCTCACCCGTCAAGGCTAATGCCATTAGGTGAAAAGAGTGAGTCCTTAATAGGAGCTGTGTTTTTCTCCTTTAGAGAGAGCCGTCAAAACCTCTGCTTTCTAGCCTCCCCGAGGGTTGGTATGAGAGATCAACAAATGAAAGTTCATGTTCGAAACAGCCATCCCAAGGCTACTGGGAATCGCAGTTCAGAGATACTGGGAAGGTCACCACATCTAAGGGCAGCAAGAGGCCATTGCTCCTCAATATAATAGGACGGAAGATGGGAGCAGGGCAAGGTCCCTCCTGCCTTGGCCTCACTTACAAAGCGGCAGCTACAAGGAATCTAGTTGTTGATCATGGCTTTACATCAGGGGTGGAATACGACAGGATTAACTACCGGTTCAGGATTGACGAGCTTCCCTGCCTGCTGTGAGCCGCGCGCCTGTAAATCGTCATTAGCACACTGCACGCTGAGAAGCAGCCTTTGAAACAGCCCTCTTTTCTTGTTTTTTTAACTGCAGCTGTGCCTCCCATGGCAGCTGAAGTTGAAAAATCGGGAAGTAAAGATGAGGTAAGAGCCCGGGTGGGCGGGTGGGCAAAAACATCAGCAGACATAGAACCAGTTCTGTGTCTGCTGCTCTTCAGAGCTACCAGTTCTACAGAGGTGGACAGAACCGGTAGAAACCACCCCTGCTTTACATCCAAATCCTCTCTGGATATTGTTTTTAGAAGTCATGCAAGAAATCCAATAATGGAGCTCAATACAATCAAGGCCAGCTGCATTGTGTGTGTGTGTGTGTGTTTCCTGCTACATACAGTAGGAGAGAGATGCAACCTGTTTTGGGAGGAACTGGAAACTCCTGGCCCTATAAACCTTGGTTATGATCTATATCAGACTTGAGCTATGCACTTTCTATGGAGAGACCACCACACTCCAGAGGTTCAGCAGAACTGCTTCAAGTTGGTTTTGGCACAACCAAAACCCAAAATACTTTGGGTATTTTAGGCTTCAGACAAACAAAGTTCTAGATTCTGGGCAAGTAGGGCAGTGGTGGGATTCAATTTTTTTTAACTACTGGTTCTGTGGGCATGGCTTGGTGGGCGTGGCAGGGGAAGGATACTGAAAAAATCTCCAGTCAGAGGTGGTATTTGCCGGTTCTCTGAACTACTCAAAATTTCCACTACTGGTTCTCCAGAACTGGTCAGAACCTGCTGAACACCACCTCTGAAGTAGGGCAAGTTCAGTGAATCAACCCCCTCACCTGGTTTCCTTTCAGCAGTTCTTGGAGCAGGGCGTACCTCAATTGCTCCGTTTCTGATCTTCCCAGTGTCTCTCTCTCTCTCTACAGTGATGGCTTATTAAAATGAATCCCCCCCCCACCAAAAAAATGTCTTATGGGTTCCAGTGGGTTCCAGAGGAAGCTTGGACTTTCTCTCAAGGATCTGATGGGTATTTTGGTTGAGGTTTTAGTCACAGACTGGAATGGTTGGGGAAGCCCTATATTATTTCTCCCAGGATACCAATCCTAGGATGTTCCTTGGTTCTGAATTCCAGAATGAGAAGTGCCAGGTTAGTTGTCTTGAGCATCATTGGAGGAAGACAAAAAGTGAATCTGACTGAACATGGGAATATTTGGGATTACACAGAGGTGTTAAGAGTGGAGAAACAGAGCTATTTCTCTGCCTTATTTCATTTGTTAATAACCAGCCAGTCATTCCTTGCTAAGGGGAGGATGAGTCCCAGAAATTCCCTCAGGGTCAATGAACAGAATATTCTACTTATCTGGTAAATAAAATATGCAGGTTTTCTCAGAGTTGGACTCTCTGATTGAAATGTTGGTTAAGATACCTCTGGCATAACCTTCTGAATTTACCTGGAAGAGTTTGAGCTCTGGGATGTGTCATCCTGCATAAAGAACTGTGTCGTTAATCAGTACAGTTTTAATACAGTGACCTGTATTGTTTGTGTGCCAGTGAATGCCTTGTTCAGCATATCAAGAGTTAGCAAATGTATATGGTACCTATTTCCTGAATTTGAAACTTTTAGTCAGGATCACAGCTGTTTGACATAACTCTTACCCAGAGAGGAATGTTAGAAATTTTGCTGCCTGAACCAAAGCCTTCCTCACCTCATAAATTCCTTACTAGGGCCAGAAGTTTTAAAAGCCTCATGGCACCATTTAGAAACCTCTTCCTTCCTTAACTCACTCCTGTCTCAATTTCCTCATGGTCATAGTCAACCCAGAAGCCCTGGGGTAAAATTCACAGCTCTTGATTTTGCTATTTCATCTTATCTACCAACCATAAATGTCTTGACCAGGTCACTCTATAAATTGCCAGGTAAGCCCTACAACCATTGTGAAGTAGTATTCCAAAGGCCAAAACATGCTATGTAGACTAGAAAGATACCATAATGGTTAGTTTAAAAAGCTGCCAGCCAAAACAGCCAGAAAACTCTTAACCATGAAGCCAGTTCCAGCCTTGTCATATTTATCAGCCAGTAAATTTAATTGGACTCTGAGTGGCATAGCTGGCTGGAGTGCCTGGGGCAAAGTCTCAGGGTGTCATCTGAATTTGAGATGGTGACTTCCATGGAAGCAAATAGAGTTCTATATGCTCTCCATTTGACCATTGGTGGCACAGTGGTTAGAGTGCAGTATTGCAGGCTACTTCTGCTGACTGACTGCAATTTGGCAGTTCAAATCTTACCAGGCTCAAGGTTGACTTATCCTTCCATCCTTCCGAGGTGAGTAAAATGAGGATCCAAATTGTTGGGGGCAGTAGGCTGACTCCGTAAATCACTTAGAGAAGGGCTGATATATATATTTACTCCGTAAATCACTTAGAGAAGGGCTGATATATAAGTTTACGTGCTATTGCTAAGTGCTATTGCTACCTGTTTGCTGTATTTGGGTCCTTTTTAAAAGTGGCCAGGTAGGTTGCCTGTGGTTGGGTCCATGCTGTGGTGTCAGCTTCTTTGAAGGAGAAAGTGCCTTGGAAGATGTGATCAAGTGCTCCCTCCTCAAGATGCTGACTCTGAGCCTAACAGTTTTCAAACACTAGTCTCCAACTTTCCCTTCTTCAGGAAGATTCTTGAGGTGATCAATCTGAAGCTGATGAGAACCTTGGAGGAAATGGATTATCTAGTCCTATTCAGTCAGGTTTGAGGCTAAAGTTTAATACTCAGACAGCTTCCGTTGCACTTGTTCTTGACCTGTGGTGAAGCAGGGATGAAGGTAATACATCCATCCTTGGTCGCTTAGTGGCTTTAAGCACTGTTAGCCAAAGTAGCCTTCTAAGCTTCTCCACGGGGTTCAGAATTTGGGGCACTATTTTATAGTGCTACTCTGGGTTGGTTCCAGTCAATAATAATTGAGGAGGGGTTACTGACCAGCCAAGTGAGACTGTCAGAGTTCTGACCTAATGGATTTAACTCGGTTTGCAAAGGAAATGAAACTTGCTTGCAGAAAACCTCTGGCTTCTCTTCCACATTCTGCTAGAGGTGATGCATTATCAGCTTGTTCTATGTAGTTGCAATGGAGGCAGAAAAGCAAGCTGTCCTCATGGCATTCATGGTCATGAAAGAAAATTTTGGAGAGGCCTTAAAACATGTCTTCCTCTGTGTTTGACCTGACTGCTCCCAAGAGTTTCTCTATTTCTATATCGGCCCTTTGCCTTTCCTCTCGTTGCTCTCTGTTCTATGCTAAACCAAGGTGGTACTTTATCTCTCCTGGAAGAAAAGGGCTTTTTTTTCAGACTGTCCTTGAAGACTATTCATTGTGCAACTATTCCACAATGCAGTAGCACATGCAGTTTTGGGTGCACCATGGTTCATCCAAGTAACCTCCACTACTGCATGATCTGCTTTGGCTCCCAATTACTTTCTGGGTGCAATACAAGGGGTTGATTATCACCTTTGAAATCTTACAGGACGCAAGTTACTTGCAGTACTGCATTCCTTGAGGGTATCTACCTGCCCTACTAGGTTAGATAAGGTAGGCGAGCTCCAGATCCCCTCTCTTAAGTATTGGCATCTGATGGGATCTGAGAGTCTTTTGGGGTGGCTGCCTCAGCCCTTTGGAACACCGCCCCCCACTGAAGATATGAAGGATTTCTATCAGGGGTGGGATTCTACTGGTACGGATCTATTCGGGTGAACCCCTTGCTCCAAAGATCAGCTGGCAGCAAACCAGTTTGTTGTGACGAGCATGTGGGCCCACCCACCCACCCTTGCTCTTTCCTGTGCTTTATTTCCTTTGTTTTAAAAGCACAGCTGATTCGTGCAGCAGAGCAGTTTGCTGTGCCTCAGCTATTTTATTTACAGGGACTGCTGTAGAAAGTAAGTATTAGAGTGTTTTTTAAATGCAGAGCACGCGTTTGGTGCGCGTGTGCGATCACCGAACCAGTTGTTATACCAGTGGAATCCCACCCTTGATTTCTACCCTTTCAGCCTTCCAGAAGGCTGTGAAGACCTGGCTCTTCCCCAAAGCATCAGATGCGACTGAGTTGTGAAAGGTCTGGCACCGGAAGGAAAAAGATGTCTTTGGTTTTAATGATGCTTTATGGATTGCTGTGAGTAAATAAACATACAGTAAGAAATAGGAAGGAACAAGGGGAAAAAAATGAAATTAAGAATTTACAAAATATTGGACTTCTAGTCCTAAAAAGACAATCTTTTGGGTTGGGGCTTTTGGGGACAACCATGACCTGGATGATTGAGAATCTCCATAAATATTGGGCTTCTGGGAAAACAATGATGGATTGAAGACAGTTCGCTGAGATTGGAGCTGATGGTCATAAAAAAAAGAGGTGCCAGTGAATGGATCGGCTCCTCAGAATTCCTTTCCAAATTAAGGAGATTAGGATCATCCTCAAATTTGCTCTAGTCAGAGCCTCCATGAGAAGAGATAATAACATGGCTATCTCCAATGCTTTTGAGAACTCTGTGATCTGGGGCGGAAAACATCCTGATTAAACCATTGTTTGACACCTTCAAAGGAGCACTGAGTTCATCTACTCCCTCTCGTAATGGCTTTAGGAAGTTGCTTGTCAATAGTTTTTGGAAGTTAAGAACCTTCCAAAAGACAAGCTGTATTAGCCCAGGAGCTTTGCCTTCTACCCTAGATGAAAGAAGTTGTAGGTTAGTTTAAAGATTAACAAGAAAAGGCCCAATTTATGGGGAAAAAACAAAAAGGGGAAGTAAAATGTTGATTTTGGAAAATTAAAGGGCTAAACGTTTTTGAAAGAACATTTCCCGTGGGATGTTTAAAAATTGATGAAGGAATATACGAAGTCTTTGCAGTTAACTATAGGAAATCCTCCTGTAAAAAAGTTTTGTTGATTTGAAAATAAGAAGGGATTTGAAGGCAGACGGGAGGGAACCAGGAATAAAAAAATTATTCATAAAGGAGAATAGATCAACTAATATAATAGGGTAACACTATTTGACTATAGAAGAAATTAAGGCTGCTTGGGATCATCATAGACTCAGAAGTTACAATGTTTCTTGACACTACAGAAGAAGAACAATTGATGAAAACGAAGAGTGAGATTGATTTGAATGTCGATTTCAATTTTAAAAAATGATAGATTACAAAAGTGATATTGAAAGAGCGGAAAATGGATTTTAAAATGTCAGAGTATAAAAGAAATATGGAAAATTATGCCAAAATGGATTTTACAAATGAATCCAGACAATGTTTTAATAATTAAAAGGGAAGAGTGACATGGAAAACTTTCTCATCTTGGATTTACAAAAGGAAGGTATTAAATTCACCAAGCTGTTCCTGAAAGGAGACAAAGAAAAAAAAATAAGAAATCAATTTCTGGGTCATTATTTGACCCTGTCCTGATGTTCCCATTTATTCGTACTCATTTATTATGTATATACTTATACCTGTTTATACTTATATGTTTATATATTGTGTTCATACTTGTTTTCTCATACATGCTTGACGAACTAAATAAATAAAATCAAATCAAAAGATCAAGCTTTTAAAAAGAAAACAAAGATTTATAAAATGAATTTATTTCACCAGGGTTAAAATACCGTGTTTCTCCAACAATACACACACACCCCAATAGGAAGACCCAGCAAGTTTTCTAGGCATAAAATGAAATTAAGCCCCTCCCCACAAATTTAGGCCTAGTTTAAAACATGTGAAATTGGTGGGGGAAGGCGGGGGGGAACTTGCCATTAGGAGTGCCCCGTGGGCAGCTACACCTCACCATCAGCCACTCCTAACAGCCAATCATGGTGGAGCATGGAGGGCTCCCGAAGTTACGAGGCAGCTCCCCCACCCGAGAAGCGGCTAAAACGCTTCCACGGTTCCCGCCGCTGCTGCCACTGTCATTGGAGACGGCACTGGCGAGAGAGGGACAGCTGCAGCTCAGCCTGGGTGCTTGGAATGCAGGGACGGGCTGCGCACCGGGACTTTTGCAAACTTGCAGAGCCCAAGGCTAGAGCACCAAGGGTAGCAGCAGCAGAGACACTCGCTCGGCTCTTCTCATGCCCACCCAGCCGCTTGGGATTAAACCAAAACACAGCGCGCGGTGCTCCCAGGTACCTCAAAATCTTTTTTTTCCTGTTGTTACGGGGTTGGGGGAAAAGCGGGAGCAATTCAGATGCTGTTGCTGGAGACGGCGCTGGTGCGTGGGGGGAGGAAGAAATTAATTCACCCCCAACAAGACGTCCTAGCTGTTTTTTCAGGGCTCAAAAAAAAAAAAAAAAAAAGACCCGGCCTTGTTTTGTGAGAAACATGATATATATATATATTACAATTTCTGTTAGATATTCATGGGATTTCACTTCTTTTTCTTTTTTTAACAAGGATTGAATGACAAAGCTTTAAAGAATGGACTATAAAGAATTATTTTGTTTTATATTTTAGAGAAAGTAATAAATTGGATTATAATTAGATTTATTTGATTAAGGGTAAATATGTATGTTACTATTCCTGATAGCTCTTAATAAACTTTTCCTGATTGGAACTGATTTTTTTAAATAATTTGATTATTCATAAGGGATGAGATATTGGAAGATATCTTTTTCATTATTATTGTTGAAATACTAGAGGCAATTTTAAGTTACTGAAATTTCTTATACTTGTCTGAAGTGAGGGGGAATCATCTTCTATGTATCTTTTGTTTTCTTTTTTCCCCTCTCTCAATCTTTTTTATATTTTTTCTTTGTCATATTTTCTGTAATTTGCATCACACTTTTATTTTTATTTTTGTAAACCTTAATAAAAAAAATTAAAAGGAATGTATGAAACATTAAGAAAAAAGGAAAAGATCCATTATCCTTATGTCATACCAACAAATATAATAGTAGCACAGTTTAATAAAATAGAAATGTAACACCTTATTTTATTTTCTAAATAAAAGAAAACTTGAGAGAGATGTTTAAACAGTACATATTCTTACTTGTTTATGTATATCTCGCCTTTATTTTTATAAATAACTCAAGGCATCGAACATACCTAAACCTTCTTTCTCCTCCTATTTTCCCACAACAACCTTGTGAGTTGGGTGAGGCGGAGAGATAGGGACTGGCCCAAAGTTACCCACCTAGCTTTCATGAATAAGGCAGGACTAGAACTCAGATCTACCAGTTAACTATGGGAATTGGCCAACATTTGCTTCTGGTCTGTTATGCTAGCTATTGCTCAGAGTTCTAATCTGCATGGCAAGTATCTGTTTGCATATCAATATGGGATCAGACTATTATTTAGTTCATGTTAATTAATTCCATGTTATCCTCTAGATATCTACTTTTGTTTAGAGAGATTTAAAAAAAATAGTCAGTTATCACTAGGTGGCAGCAAGAAACCAGTTTAGATTTAACTAGAGAAAAATCAGGAAAAAGTCATTAACAGTTTATTCTCTCTCTCTCCCTCCTCCCCCCAGAAATAAAAATAAAAATAATGAAAGACAATAATTGATGATAAAAAGCCCAGCCACCCCCCAAAGAATATAAAATAGGAAAAAAGAAAAATGTATGTATATAATTTTAGCTTAACCCACCTCACATGATGGTTGTTGGGGAAAATCAGAGGAAGAAGTAGTATTAAGCATGTTCACCACCTTGAATTACTTATAAAATAATAAAGTTAGGATAAAAATCTAATAAATAATAATCACTTTTTAAGAAATCATATATATCTTCCATCCAATTCAAGTCAGGTCCACAAAAGTTCTTCCCCTGGAGTAAAACAGTCTTCTCTACTCCTGCCTCAATCCTAAACTTTTCATTCATCAACAGGTTCAATATTTTCAAAATTTAATTCAGTGTTGCCATTTATACCTTTGTTCCTTACCTTATTTTTTTTCTGAGCACTTTATTTTCAATGCTATATATATCAAACCACAAGGTGTCAATAGAGAGTTTGGGATGGCAACTTTCATGAAGCAATATTTTAATACATTTTTTCTGTGTTGGGTAGCTTGAGTTTGGCATTAAAAAAGAAAAAAAAATCTCATATCCCCAAATGAAGATGCAAGGGAGTGCTTGGTTGTAATAAAGGATTATACCTTCTTTGCGATGGAAAATTATCTGAAATCAGAGATGCCTGTCCTCTGCACAGGGAAGAATGAGTTCAGACTACAAAGGGTGCTTGAAAGAAGAGACTTGGCAACGGTGGGGGATTATGGCAACTTTACAACTTGTGATTTCAACTCCCAGAATTCTGAGTCTGCATGGCATTCTCGGGAATTCTGGGAATTGAAGTCCACAGGTCGCAACGTTGCCATGGTTGCCCACCTTTGGCACGGGGTATCTCCTCACTTGAACCTGATCATGACCCAATCATGCTCTAATAACAATTATTTATCCCTTTTGTCCTTTTTGTGGCCTTCACTTTGTTCCCAGCCTACTATTAGTGATAGCAAAAATTGTCAGCCATATTTTCAGAGAATTACCTATATCCATTCTATAAAATAACTGAATTCCTGCTTGTGGGTTACATTCAGCTCAAGAAACAAATTGTCTGTGGGCATCTGCAATACTCCCCAATACATACAGCATATGTGTATATGTCCATATTATAGCATGTCAGTTGTGGGAGCAGTCAATCGTGCAATTTTGACTCACTGGAAGCCTACAGCATCTTCTTTAGAATGTTCTAAACATTTCCGCTGTATATTAATTATCCACAATAACGTAAAAAGGAAATGACGTCTTCAATAGATTTGGCCTAAATCTATTGAAGGCAACAAAGAGTATTAGGGGACTGGAGGCTAAAACATATAAAGAACGGTTGCTGGAACTGGGTATATCTAGTCTGATGAAAAGAAGGACTAGGGGTGGCATGATGTTCCAATATCTCAGAGACTGCCACAGAGAAGGGGCCATGCTATTCTCCAAAGCAACTGAGAGCAGGACAAGAAGCAATGGATGGAAACTAATCAAAGAGAGAAGCAACTTAGAACTAAGGTGAAATTTCCTGACAGTTAGAACAATTAATCAGTGAAACAACTTGCCTCCAGAAGTTGTGAATGCTCCAACACTGGAAGTTTTTAAAAAGATGTTGGATAACCATTTGTCTGAAGTAGTGTAGGGTTTCCTGCCTAGGCAGGGGGTTGGACTAGAAGACCTCCAAAGTCCCTTCCAATTCTGTTATACTATTTTATTCTATTCTAAATAGTCTGTGTTTAACTTCTTTTTTGTTATTCCAGAATTCCACAGATAAATGAAGAGTGTATTAAAAAAGTCACAACCTTGCAATTCAGGCTCTTTGTTTTTAGGAAGGGAAACTTTTCCCCCTTGATAACTACTGTGAAGGTGCTTAGGGACAGCTCACCTTTGGCTGAGGAGAACAGAAGAAGCTATAGCAATCGCACAAAGTATCCTCTCCCTGTTGAATTCCAGGTTTGGCCAAGTCAGCATCCAGACTTGATGTGACAATTGTGTTCCCACTGTACATTTGAATGCTATTTTGAAGTACTATGCTATTTTGGAATGTTTAAAAATCATCTCTTTCCCCCAAGAATAATATGTCAACTGCTTCTCCGTTGCATCTCAGCATATGCTACATACATTTAAAAAAATATTGGAAAACATGATATCAACATGTTTGTCTCCTCAATCAATTGTTTTAGGTGTATTTTATTTATATCTATGTCTCATACATTAGAAATCTTTTGTTAGGCGTTGTATTAGAAAAAGTTACTTTCCTTCAGGCAAAGCTCAGCTTTTGATGGACATAATGGTCGTGAACAATTGGAATAACCCTCTTCTGACAAATCCTTTGAGTTCAGCTTGAAAAAGAGAAAACTATTCTTTTTGCTGGAAATGACTTTTGCTCTTATTTAATTTCTGCCTTTCATGCAGTATAGACCTAAGACTTGGAAATTATATTATCCATTGTGCAAAATAACTGTAAGAAGAGGAAAGAGGAAATGCACTTTAAGGATATCTTCATTTTTCCCTTTCATAGATATATGCATGTGTATGCATGTATAGAAAGAGAGAGGGAAGGAGGGAGGGAGGGAGAAAGATGTAATTTTAAGAGACAAAAGCCAGAAAACAAAAGTTAAACAGTGTTGATTGTTTCCATTGTTTGGAAAAATAACATAATTTTGCAACAAATTAACATGTATGAGAATGGAGATAACAATAGCACTTAGACTTATATACTGCTTCACAGTGCTTTACAACCATCTCTAAGCGGTTTATAGAGTCAACCTATTGCCCCCAACAATCTGGGTCCTCATTTTACAGACTTTGGAAGGATGGAAAGCTGAGTCAACCTTGAGCCAGGATCAAACTCCAGGCTGTGGGCAGAGTTAGCCTGCAATGCTGCATTCTAATGACTGTACCACCACGACTCTTGATATTGATAACCATGTGTGTAGTGAACAAAGGAAATGATCTTAAAGGTTCTGTTAACATTTCCTTTGGATTTGTTGAATGCTTTTCTGAAAAAAAAGAGAGAGAGAGAGAGAGGGAGGAAGGGAGAGAGAGAGAGAGAGAAAGAGAGAGAGAGAGAGAGAGAGAGAGAGAGAGAGAGAGAGAGAGAGAGAGAACACCTGGTCATTCTTCCAAAGCAGCCTACAGATACTGGCAGTTTTTGACATGACTATTCATTTAATGATTGTTCAAAGCTCTGATGGTTCTGAAAAAGTGACTTAGACATGATCCTTGCACTTATGCCCATCACAGAGCCCCCACAGTCATATGATCAAAATTTGGACAGTTGGCAAGTGGCATGTATTTACAACAGTTGTAACATCCTGAAGCCACCTGATCACTGTTTGGGGGCTTTCTGACAAGTAAAGTCAGTGGAGGAAAGCAGATTCTCTTAACGGTGTGATTTGTTCAACAACCATGGCAAAAAAGATTGCAACACTGTGACTCACTTAATGACTCCATCACTTAATGGCAGAAATTGCAGACTGAGTTCTGGTTGTAAATTGAGGGCTTTGCATACAAGGAGCCATTTACATCACCAAGCCTCAGCACCAGAATCAAATGAGAAGACCCCAGAGAGATGGCTACCTGACATCTTATGAACACAGCCAGTGATGGAGAAGCCAACTCCTTCCTGGGTCACTGAACTAATCTTTTGTTAGGATATTTTTGCCTGTATTCCACTAGAATCTGCCTTCCTATAACCTAAGACAAGTACTGCACTCCTAATGTAGTTTCTTCTTTTTTTGATATTTTTAGTAAGTAGGTTGTGGTTTCCTTCTGTTTGACAGCCTTCAGACAGAGCTCTTATTCTGTCCTCATTTTTATTTTCTTCTCAAGGATAAATATACTTAATAATGCTGCTGTGTTGAAAGTTGCTGTGCAATGTCTCAATCCCCACCCTAATGAAACTATTTCTTTTCTTTTTCTACTTGGTTTTCTTGATGCTTGAAAATTAGATTTGGATTTCTCTTGGGATTAACTTTCAACTAATGTTATTGTTGTAGCTGGCAGAGAGTATGGCTGCATGGGGCATGGATCTTTTCTGGTATTCCATCTCTCTAAAGTCTTCTATCTTTCCAAAACCAAACACCAATGGGATTTTGATCTTTGAATATTCCGTGGCAATAGAGAGAGGAAGGAGAATTGCAGACTGTTGGAGATATAATGGCACAATGAAAGATAAAACATTAGCACCTCTTTTCATCTTGCAACTGAATCACCACACTCCATTCTGTGAGAATAGCATTATAATTATCTTCTCCCTCAAAAGTATTTTGAATATAACGTCTCTTTTATTAAACAAGATTGGGAGAAAAAGGTATTCCATTAAAATATGTTTAGTTCTTTCAATCTTTCCTTATAGGATTTACTGTCCCATTTCTTGATCTTTCTTAATGCTGTTCTCTAAGCTTGCTTCAGTTAGGTAAAATGTTTATCCTTCATATAGTGTGTGGCCCAAACTACCGACAGCATCAAGATATCTCTCGGCAATCTTTTTTGGTCAGTTACTCTCCTCTGACTTGGACACTAAAAAGGATTGGACTTGACTAGTAGCAACAGAAGAGAATATTTTAACATCAGCAGTGCTAGAAGTGTGTTGGTTTTGCTCTATGTATATACAGTAACTTGTTTTGTCTGTGTGGATAGAAGTGTTGTTTTCTCCTTGGTAGTTCCTTGATTAAGTTGTTGTTTACTACTTGATTGATTGTCTGAGTTGGTAGTTCTTTTATATGAATGGCAATGGCAAATTACTTTCATATTATGCCAAGAAAACTGTATGGTTGTATCATTATAGTGAACCAAAATCAAATTTGATTTAAGAGCATATTTTCTGTTTTTAAAAGAATAGGAAAAAATTACTGGTAGTGTTAGCAAAGAAGATAAGCATGGAGATTAAAATAGTTGATCATAGCTCTACTCAAGTCCTAATTAAAAATCCTGATTGGAGATTGTTTCAATGGATGTGCTTAACCCTGGTATTAAATGCTTGTGTGCATAAGTGAGGTAAGCTCTCCCAAATATTTTTTTGAATAACAATTACATACACAATACAGATAAATTTAGCTCATTACATCTAAAATTGTATTACACCTTTTGTGGTTTTCATTTTTAAAAACTTTAATTTTTTATTATTGAAATACAATAAAAATATAAAGAATCAAAGGAAAGATAAGAAAAAAGAAATTATAGAATTATGCTTTCTGCCCTTCTTTCGTTTGAGTAGTTACTATCTTATCCTTCCCCTTACATTTTTTCCCCTTATTTTGAAATTTCCCCCCCCTTCTTTCTTTAACCCTATTTAGTTCCTATAATCATCAATTCAGTCTTTTCTCCTTTCAACAAAAGGTCCATGTAAGATTTCCAGTCTTTCAAAAGGGTGTTTTATTGCTTTTTCCCTGACCAAATTGGTCAGCTCACTATTTCCTCAAGTGTTGTCCTTTTTATAAACATTATTTGTTTTTCAGATAAATGACAAAAACATCTAGGGATCCAATATGTACAGAAATACAAATGTCAAAGAATCCAAAATTACAGTTTTTAATTTGATGTTTATGTTATATGTCTTTTTCTGTTTCTCACTGTCAAATCAGGAAAGATTTAAGTTAATCCTCAATTTAGACAGGGAGAGCTTTCATTCTTGATAAGGCGTGTTATGTTACCAATTTAACTCTAGGTTCAGTATAGGATTACAGCCTTAAAGAAAGCATGTTTATAGGCAGCTTGTTAACTGATAATGTGTGCTGGACACAGAGAAGATATTTTCGGTTAGCATTAGAGTAAATCCATGCTCTACTGAGAATCTCTTACAACATGTCTGGACCAATTTGAAGTCTACAAGACTTCAAGGGGAACCACTGTCTTTTCATTCATTGAATGGCACTTTTTTGATTACATTTAAACTTGGAATCAAAGATGTCCTGATTACTTTACTAAAAATGGAATTACTCACTTGTACATTAAGGAATAGGGGAATACCTCAAAGCATACATTCCCAATCCAGATGCCCACAGAATTCTCTACAGTGACTTTACCGGCTGGGGACTTCTGGGAATTCACACTGAACCAAACAGATCAGAGTTATTCAGCCCACTGACATCCTCTTACCTCTCCTCATTCCTCTTTCTTTCTTCATCCATCCATTAGCACTCTTCTTGCACAAATCTTCCACATGAAAGTTGCACAAGAGTATAGCTATCCTGCAAACTGAAATGATTTTACAGTTGCACAATCACACAGCTGTGCGCCCTGGATGGGAGAAGTTTCTTCCCCCACCCTTTAAAAAAAAAAAGCAACCCCCCCCGCCCCCCGAACAATTGTACATGAAATCTCTTATTCACAATTTACTTGTTTTTAATTCATGCACATGATAAACAGACTGGAGATATTATAACAGGAAATCAAGGGCATTTTTTCTATGCCCTAACTTTCATCCAGCCTGAAAAACCACTCCAAACCCCTTGAATGGCAGAAAAATTGCAAGGAAGAATGTAGAAAGTTAGCACCCACCCTTCTCCTAGGAAAATGAAATATTCTAGGAAATATCAAAAAGGCAGAATACTTCCCTGGATGAGAAAAGGAGAAATATGCTCCTGGAAAGAAGCCCCCACCTTTGTTAATAGCCCCAGAAAGACCAAAGACATCTTAGCTACAATACAAAAGACTTTCAGCTCCAGACTGATAGGAATAACCCTCACTCAGATCCAGGACAAAGCCATTAAGCCATAGTAGAAATTGCCCAAAGCATCACCATCACCAATTACAACACCCAGCAAGATTCAACCAAGCCTGGGACTCAAGACAACCTACAAAGTTAACCCTGCATGGCCCCATGGGAGTCTGACAACCAGTCAGGATACGTTTATTGCCACAGGAACAGGAGGCAAGTCCAAAGCCCAACAGAAAGTATAAATATCTCTCCCTCTCTCTCAACCATGTACTCATTTTTTGCCCAGGACCTCAAAACCACGTGGTTCTGTCCTCCGTTAAACCATCTTTTCAAATAGCCTCCATGTTTCCAGGGTCTTTCTCCCCACTGGAACTGAATCCAGATGGACATTTCTTCCAACAAAAAGAAGAGTCGAGAAACAACATGTTGAACTTAGGTATTATTCCTCTGGAATTATATTGTGGAGGCACTTTATCAGTCAAGGCAAGGACGATTCAAATACTGTTACCTTTATTTATTTATTTTCATTACCTATCAAGCCAAGCCAAAATCAGCAGAATTCACAGAAACAGGGTTTTAAAAAAATCAAAATGGTGGCAATAGCTGTGTGATTAAAGCCCTGGCCAACAACATGCATTGTGATATGCAATAAAAAGAGAGTCTACCTTGATTTTTTTTAACCCTGCCTGCTGATCCTCCTGGCCAGAATGATTGACTTGAACATCCTCAAGTAAACCGAATGTTCTCCATTGAGTCTAGCTGCTAGGTTCCCAAAACCAGGAAAGACATGCTGAATAACTTGAAAGCAGTTTCTTTTATTTGCTTGCAAAACTAAACTACTTCCATCATTAAAAAAAAAAAAAGAACTCCAAGAACTTCTGGGAGGAATTGTCTTGATTTTCTTCCTCCCAACCAAGCTATCTAAATTTTGATGTTTCTTGCTCCTCTGGAATGCAGCCCCTGGGAATCCAGGGCTCCTGGGAATCCAGACTAGATTGCACCAAACTAACTCTGCCTGGATATGTAGATTTGCCCTAGTTTGTGAGAAGAAGAAAGATGTATGATGGAGCAAAATTATGGTTTGAATGCCACGTTCTTTCACGCAAAATCCTCCTAGAGGAGAGGATCTAAGCCACTCTTAAGATTACTGCCTGAACTAAAGACCATGGTGATACTACAGGTTAGAGAGGGTTTTAGAATAAGAAGACAAATCACTTTGCAAATGATTGGCGACAGCTCAGTGGTGAGATTACTCCAGGTAGTTTTAGGAAAGATGAGCCCACACATTTTTGCATTGTCCAGCTGCACTGCTGCTGTAGGGAAATCGTTTTAAAGTGGCAATAATTTGTTTTTCTCTTGGAAAAATCACTCTAAAGAACGAGCAATATAAAACCCTCCTGTTTTGGAGGAAAAAAACGGAACAGCTTTAAGCCTCAGACAAAATTATTTCTACATGAGTCCACATCTATTGTGTACCTGAGTATTGCTAATTTTAACATTCCATAATAAGGGTTTGTTTGTTAATTTAAATATAGTCTTTAATTATATCCCTTGGCTAAAGTATGTAGCTATAAATATAATTTGAGAGTTGATATGATATAAGGGATGGAGAGCTAAACAGATACTGACTGAAAGCCTGCTTTGCAATAAATCTCTCTAGTTATTCCTATGTCACATTTAATTGGGTCAATAGCAAGAACATTTCTTTTGAGAATACCAGAAAGGAGTTGATTGACCTACATGGTTAAATTTAGCCCCAAAGAAACTCGTATATACACAGGGTTAAATTAACCCCTTCCAGTCAGTCATGTTGTGGGAATGCTTAAACCCAAGAAATTGACCCATTTTGCCTATTGAATCTTTCAAGAAGCAACAGGAGAGAAAGAGAAGCTGAAAAAAAGCACCCTTTATAAAATTCATTACCAACTCAATGCACAGAAAAAAAAAATACTTCACCAACTCTGAGTGGCTGGGCTACCCAAGCCATGCCCAGTGCTGCCTCTCTGGCCAGTGAGGAAGAAGCTAGTGATGTTGTGAAAATTCTCCTTGTGGAACTCAGGGACACTAAACCTTTCTCGGAGAAGGTGAGTCAGATCTCTATTCCTCACATGGTGACATTTGATGCATTTGGCATGATTATGAGCTACCAAAATTGGTAGGAAAAATGGATTTAACTGGATCTGCATCTGATTTACGTGTGCGGGAACAAGGACACTGTGGATAGTTTTCTACCCAGCCTGAAAATAACATGGAAATTGTACTTTTGCCTGCTCCTCTTTCCTTTCTGTCAGAAGAGTTATGTATGTAGGATTGGCAATCTCATTCAAAATACTGAATAACCCATACAATATTTAGAGCATAGAAGTAAGCACTTCTTTAATAGTGTTTTGTTTTTTTTACTTCTAGTTAGACAAATCCACCCTTCTGGGATGTTTTGTAGTTCTTAGAGAAACCTTCAAAGTATTCAAGAAAAGGAAAATGCATTGTTCTGCCCCTTAATTACTAGCTGAATATAAGGCAGACAGATAAATCTACAAAGCATCCATACAAAGTTTCCTTATTGGTTCATCAGGTATCCTCATATATAACTCACTGTTACATTGAGATTCATCTCAATGTCCAAATCTTTGCATAGCTGAATTCATAGTGTAAAAGGATAGCACTCTTTTTATCCCCATAATGAAGGATCAAGGGGATGAGGCACCAGCCCTCTGCTGGGGTCCAAGCAAGAGTGAAAAAACCTCCCCCAACCCACCAAGGGTCAATTCAGTGACCAATCAGAATTACAGATGTGACCACATGACATGGACTACATTTCCCAGGATACCTTAACTACATTTACCATGATGCATTCCCTTAAGCTCCCAATTCATAACTAACTATAAACTGTCTGGACAGCACATGCAACAAAATACAGCACAAGCATAAGACAAATGTCTTCAGTGTAAAAGGGCTGGCTGACATTTCATAGCAACAGGAATAAGGTAATCCGATTTGGGGAGGGATGGAAGAGCATTGAGAAGAGCCAAGTCTGATGTTTATTTCTTATACATGCTCGTGTGTTCTTGGCCTCCACATGGTTCAGAAATGTTTATGAAGAAGCTCTCTGGCTCTTGCAAAATGTAGTGCTCTTCTGCTGTTTATTAAAAAAAAGCAACCAACCTGACGTCTTTTAGAGGTCTGTGCCAACCTGAAATAGAGCTGTTGTAATGAAGAGCAGACCTCTGCAAGGGCCAAAGCACCGTTTCTAAATCATTTCTTAGCATCATCCAGCCTTGTTTCCCTATTTATTTGCTGTCTTTACCCAGGGAAAAAGAGATGATACTGAAAATGCTGCATTTACTTACACATGAAGAGCAAGTCTGACCTACTTAAGCAGAGAATGTACACAATTGACTAAACTCCATTACATCAATAGGAGCAAGTTATCTGCTGAATCATTTGCCTCCAGAGACACTATTCCAGATTCCCTTTGATCCATTATGTCAATGGGGGGAGAACATCTATTGCATCCCTGCTGCTCAAAGTCACTGAAGGGTTTCAATTATGTACATATTTTAAAAACAAATGCATCCAATAAAACTTTGGATGAGAATGAAACAGAACTAGAGAATGAATTCATTTAGTTCTAACTGGAAATGAGCCTCATGTAACTGTATTAAGAAGTCTATAATCACCAGTATTTTTCTCTATTATATCTATCTATCATCTATCTATCTATCTATCTATCTATCTATCTATCTATCTATCTATCTATCTATCTATCTATCTATCTATCTATCATCTATCTATTTATATCTATCATCTATCTCCTCTCTTTTTGGATTATTTTGGTGAGGGATGGGTACATTTTCTTATGCCAAGTTAAAATGTGATGCCAGTTCTTGAATATAGTCTCTATCAAAACATGAATCATACCCAATAGAAATATTAAGGCTGTATAAAAAAAATTCTAGGGGAAGTTAGAAACTGATCAAAATGATTCTAAAATCAAGCAATGGCTTTTAATTGTGTTCTTATGGGATTTAGAAAGATAATCCTATTGAAAAACCAACGTCCATGAAATTACATGTTGAAAACATCTGAATGTGACAGATCACAAGAAAAGATTACCAATACTCATGACAGTTAAAATTAAACCATTTGTTATATTCTGAATAGGTGGTCTACTTGTAAAACGTTTGTACTTTTTCCCAATAATGCAGCATATATTAAATGCAAGCCATAAGCAAAGACATTTTGAATTAAGATTTGTAGGGGAGGGAACTGTCTGCCTATAAACATGGATGGTTCTGGAGATTTTTAAGAATCTGGACAAGCAGTTTGTTTTCTTGCAAATTGCCAAAGGTTGGGTTCTGGTTAAACCTTTGTGGTTCCTTCCAACTTCACAATTCTACAATTCTAATGAATGTTTCATTATGCTTCTCTTTTTTATTGTTAAGTTCTAAGGCCAGGAAAGAATGATGCCAGCATTATATGAATGCCAAAAGGAACAGAAGAAGGGAAAAAAAGGTTTTGAATTTGAAGGGCTTAATATAGCCAGAAAAACCTACTTATTGCAATGAGGCAATGACTATTGTACAGTGTGTCTCAGTATATATTTGCTACCACATAAAGACTAGCAAATCTGTAGCAGCCACATATCAATTATCTGGAATCAAAGTCTTTATTCCTATGAGGTCCCGACCCCGTTTGCCACAAATTAAGAGTAGTGTGTCAGCTGCCACCCCTATATTTCCCAGTTTAGATCCTTGGTACCATCAGGGGACTTAGCTAGAAATGGTATTTTGACATGATTTAATAAAATAAAAATGAATAGCTCTTGTCAAGGCAAGGTTCAGATTAATAGCAGCCAAGTGGTTAAAAAAATAATTCTGATTCAGTTCCTTTCATTTGACTTATTTTAAAAAAGGGCTCGGAATTTTGTACTCAGATGTCAGTGGGGAATATTCTTTTCCTTTATTTAGCTGTTTGAGTCAAAGGGTTCGATAAACTTTTATTGCATTGGCTGTATATTACTCTGATATGACAAGCAGGAAATTATGGCAGAAGAATAATGGCCAACCTGCCAAAGACTAGACATGAATCTATTATACGGCTGCACTAAAACCCAAGTGTCCAGTTCCTTAGTTCAGACAGGTTCTAAGGTAGATCACAGTGTAGCTAACTCATAATCTGACAACATCGGAAATGAATAAACAATTGTCTGAGATGATGCAATAACAGAGTGTTATTACGGGAAATTAAAATATCAGAATTCTGGAAGATTCTAGTAAACAGAGCGTCAAGCTAAAATTAAGAAAGACTGAAAAATAAAAAAGGGGGAATAATGTTGGGTACAATTTTTTTTTAAAAAAGATCATGAAGTGATTGTTTAAGAACTTGGCAAGTTTAAGACTTGCATACTTGAACCCCCAGAAGTCCTGAGCTAACATGACTGGAGGAAGAATTCTGGGAGTTGAAGTCCACAAGTCTTAAAGTTTTCAAGTTTCGAGATCCCAGGCTTAAGATGTTAATCTGCATAAACCAAAGGTTATACTTAGTGTCTTAATGGTAAACATTTCTATGGTAAACATTTCTAGCACCTCTTGATGATAGCCCATTCTATTTTTTCTTATTCTGTTCCAGAAGTCCTATCAATGCAAGGAACATGGGTGGGGTTCAATAGAGAAACTACACAGTTAAAAGTCTTGTTTTGTACAGGTAGAAAGCTATCATTAGTTACAGTTTGAAACCTCCATAAAATGTTCAAAGCTCTTTATATAGGGCATGTTTTTAAGAGTGAGCATTATGCACTGCTTACACTATCAGACTATGTCTGAGAACCAATTTTAAAGTCCCCATTCAACCAGGGAAAACATCCTTGAGGAGCTCTTGACCCAATCCTTTTTTTAGAAAATAAACTAAATAGGATGTTAAACCCGGAGATTGCTGTGACCAACATAAGTCTTCTTTAGAGCACTGTAAATGTATTTGACTGGAACTTCTCTGGCACAAGATCTTCATATCCGACCTCTCTGTCCACCCTATATTGAAAGACTAATAACTGCCACGGTGAGCCTGCTAGAGTGGTAGAAGGGACACCACATGGCTTAGAGTCAGGGGTGAGCTCCAAAATTTTTAGCAACCCGTTCTCTGCCCAGTTGCTGGGTAGGTGTGGCCATGGTGGGTGTGGCCTAGCCAGCCTCCTGGACCATGATGCAGGGGGGGCATTTTTGCCCTCCCTGGGCTCTGGAGGCTTTCCTGGAGGGTGAAAATGGCCTCCCTGGGCTATGGAGGCCCTTCTGGCCTTCCAGAACTTCCAGAAGGCCCGTATTTGCCCTCCCCAAGCTCTGGAGACTTTCCTTTGGCCTCTGGGAGGGTGAAAATGGCCTCCCCCAGGCTCCGGAGGCTCTCCAGAGGCCAGAAACTGGCCTGTTTCCAACCTTCCAGAACTTCTGGGAGGCCTGTTTTTTGCCCTTCCCAAGTTTCCACGCAAGCCCTGAACTTACCTGGCATCCAAATAGGGCTGCGTGGAGACTCTTGGGAAGGCTGGGGGTGGGTGGGAAGGGCCAAGCAGGGGTGGGATTTTCAGGTTCGTCGAACTGGACAGAACTTTAGCTAGAGAATCGACTGAACCTGTGGGAGCCCGTAGCAGCCCATCCCTGCTTAGAGTCCATTAGGGCCACGGAGAATGAAGGGCCGGATAGTGCATCCTTCCTGCTATGGAACCAAGGACCCAGGATGGTGTCATATACGGTATTTTGGATACTGACTTTAATACCTGCTCAGAAAATAGAAAGTTAAATAGAATGACAAGTGAAAAACAATTCTATTTATTGGCTTAATAGATGTTTCATTTCAGGACTTCAGCAGCATGAAATTGCTTCCCAAGGAAAATGGCTCCATTGGAGGAAATGACTTCCTCGATGCTTATTCAAGAAACCATTTATTTTGATATTACTGATATTACTTTTCTTGTTTGAATCCAGGTGAATCTGTTTCTATATTTCTGAGGAAAACAAAAAGAAAACTAAATGGGTTGGGCTAGGAAAAACAAAAGATGGGCAACACATATTTAGCAAAAACATTTTTTTTCCTAAGGGAAGGGATTAATATTGAGCACTTCAAACTTTTTAATATCACAAGTCTCTAAAATATTTAATGAATTTATGTGACACCCCCCTCCATGAATAAAATTATTTCATGGGGGATACAACTGGTCAAAAAATAAATTTTAGCTATAATAATAACTACATTTTAATCTGTACTTTGCAGGGGTTCTCAAACATTGCGATATTCCAACCACTCACTGCTAGCTCAAGCAAAACTAAGAGTCAAACCCAAAGGGAGTTTTGACAGAGTTTATATTTTGCTTGCACTCTACAATTCTTTTTTTTTTTAAATCTGATCTCTTCTTTCTACCCCCATTCCTACCCCTACCCACCCCCTGGGAATTCACAACTCACTGTTTGAGAGCTCATGGATTGATAAACAAATTTTTTACTTCAAGAAAAGACAAACAACAGGCTTGCCACAGGAGTGAGTGGCAAGGGAGGAATGACTAATATAGATTCTTAGAAACACTAAAATAATAGCAGAAATTTCATCAGAAGCTCATATGCATCAAAGATATTTTAAAACATTAGCTATCACTGTTGTGCCAGGAGAAATGGGAATGTCATTCTTCTTCATGAGGAGATTTTAATGTAAAATGATATATATGATATTGAGTTTCAGTCTGACCGAATGGTAGGAAACATTCTCAACCATAAAAGCAGTTTATCAGAAGAACTGCTTTCTCTAAGAATTGGGGGTTCCTCTTCACTGAATGTTCCCCTGATGCTTAACAGTCGTTTGACAGAAATGCTTTAATATGGATTTCTTCATTGAGTTGGGAGTTGAACTCTTTGGCCTCCCTTAACTATGTTATTTTATGTGGTGAATTTTTAAGAGTTTTGTGAAGTGAACTACAAGATGTTTTAGAGTTTACTAATCCCCAACCTAGAGCTCATAATACTCATTTTCTTTGAATAGGATAGAATAGAATAGAATAGAATAGAATAGAATAGAATAGAATAGAATAGAATAGAATAGAATAGAATAGAATAGAATTCTTTATTGGCCAAGACTGATTGGACACACAAGGAATTTGTCTTGGTGCAAATGCTCTGAGTGTACATAAAAGAAAAGATACATTCGTCAGAAAGGACTTTTGATATAGTATCTCAGCTACAGTTTGTGAACAATTTATTGGACAGAAATATCTTCTCTGATTTAAATACAATCTATCAGGGAACATGGTCTGTTTTCTGCAAAAAGCTAATACTGATCATCATTTTTGGTGCCAAGATTTGAGTTGAGTGAATGCAGCTCTAAATTCTTTCTTCTTGGAGAAGTATTTAACATGTGATTGCTCCAGTAAACCATGGGTTCTACATTTTCAAGTTTTAATGCTATGATTTTAAGTGGTTTGTTTGAGAGTAGCATGAAGTAGTGATAACCAAGAATGTTGTGGATACTTGTCATTTAAAATGAACTGTTTTGTATAAAACAAGAGCCAAATGACTAATTGCTTTCTCAGAACCCTCACATTCAAAAATGCAAGGAAAATATTCTTTGGTCAAAATCATTTTTTCCCTGGCAATTGACAGCTTGGAAACCACAGCTTATTGGGTTGAGAATATTAGATATATTTTTTCAGACGATTCAACTGTTTTTAAATGGATTATTATAAAAAAAACAACAAATATGGCTAGCTCATCTTCTATTAAATTGAATTGGGGAACATAGTTTATACCTTCAAAATATATGAATGAGTGAATGAATGAATGAATGAATGAATGAAAAGAATACCAAATATGAATGAATGCATTAACATGCGTACACACACACACACACACACACACCAGAAGGAGTACCTTGTTTCCTGAGTTAACGAATAGCAAATTTTACTAAGAATAAGTTTAATAATACATTTTGCTAGTAAACTTTCTTAGAATTTGAACGTTTAGTTCTGCTTATAAGTGAAAGGATTAAATATTTGAGATATGAGCAGGAGGACAAAGGAAAAGGACATTGTACTATTATTATTATTATTATTATTATTATTATTATTTTAATTACTGTATTAGAAACACACTCATTTTTGATCGACTAATAATTGAATCTCCTTTTCTGTATTCCAAATAGCATTTAATTCCTTAAAATCCTGTTTGGAAACTATTTAAAAATCTGGACAGCAAATGCAAATCTATATATTTAATATCTCTTCTTACTATTGAGCAATCTCTCTCTCTCTTACACACACACACACACACACTTGTAGAATAATTCTTCATTTATTATATAAAGGGTGTGTGCTCTATGCTTTTTCCCCTTTCCCCTCCCTCCTCCTGTCTCACCAAAAGAAAAAGAAAAAAGAACAATAATGCTGATTAAAAGAGTCAGAGAAGAATGGCTGTGACCTGGTTCATATTTCTATTCAATTGTAAAGCTATCTGGGTGACCTTGGGCTTGCCAAAGCCTAGCTGATCTCATGCAATTGTTTTGAGAATGAAATAGAAGGTGAGAGGGTAGTGTTAAAAATGGAAACAAATAATAATCATTTCAACACCTGCTTAAAGAGAAAACATCAATCAAATCATATCCTGGTCTTGCCTCTCAGTACCAGGGAAGAGAGAAAAAATTGCTAGCATTGACTAAATCTTCTGGAGAAATCAAAGCATTTTGACTTGATTTATTTATAGATCTATTCCTGTTATAGAACCTGAATGTAGATTCTAATGCTGAGATGGAAAACTGCAGTTTCAAATTCATCTCAATGCAATGCAGTGCAATTCAATTCAGTTGGGTTGTTCTAAAATACCTGTTTCTTTCTTTTTTGTTTGGACCATTTTACTTAGGCCAACAAAAGTTTGGCAGCCTGTTTATTAAATATGATATAATCCCTTTTTATGATCCCTTTCTGTAATATGATTATTAGTATATGTAGAGTGTTTTTGTAAACTCATAGAGAAAAACCTAGATCCAGGTTTTAAAATTTTTCAGATGGCTTCATTGAGCCTAAAATCTAAGGGCCAGTAGACTGCTATCAAATGATAAGAAAATCACTTAATCTCAAGGTCTGGATCCATCTACAAGCTCATCCCTCTCTGAACACATCCTAATGTTCATTTGTGGAATGACATGTCCCATTTATGTTGTTGATGAGAAGGAACGATTTAGGTAGATACTCGGAAGGCTCTAGCCCACATAATTCAAAGGAGGGAATCTGTTTTTGGATTGGATGAGGTTTATTTCAAAGCAAAGATCTTTTTATATCAAAATTTAAAGCTCTAACATTTATCCCAAATAAGTTTACTTATAGCATTACAAAAATCAGAGTAGAGTCCCTTTTAGAAAGATAGATAGATAAAATAAACTAGAGAGATAGAGAGACAGACAATAGAGAGTTTCTTGCACTCATGACTATAAAGGCATATTTAAAAAATTGAAGTTAATGTGTACTCTCAAAAAAATTACTGAATTTTCTGAGAAGTTAAAGCTCTTAAGAGCTTTAGCCTTGTACAACAGAAACATGTACACATAAATAGGGCTACGTACAATAGCCATAGTTGAACTGCAGTGTTATATTGATGGCTCAGGAGGTCAACCATCTGATGACTAACAGGACTGACTATATGCCCCCCCTCCCTACAAGTGTTGGGGGGCCTTCTTTCTCCCAAATCACTGCCGGGGTGTTTGTTTTTTGTTTCTGGCATAAAAGAGGGCTTAATTAGGATTAATCAAAGGGTGAACCAGGAAGGACTAAGAATCCAAAGTATTCTAGGCCTTCCAATCTCTTCCCCACACCTCATGGCCCTTGAGAATAGCTACAGAAGTGATCTACCAGTAACTTAATTCACTTCCAACGTTTGCCAATATGAGTGATTTAAAAAAAACATTAGAGCAGTGAATATTGCCCTTCCTATATCTCTTATTATCGAGGCCAGCAGAACTCCGAGGCTTGTAAGGTGGTTTGAGGAGAACTTGGGTCTGGAGCTTTTCATGTCACAAAATGTTGAACTGTATTTTTAAAAGGGGCAGGGGAGGGGAAAACAAAGGAAGAAATTGTGTCTGATTTTTTTTTTCTGACTTTAGGGCAAAACCCACCAGTCTTCCTACACTTTCGAAAGACGAGTCATGGATCAGAGCACCGACGGGATGTAGCAAATTGATGCATTCACAGACAATGGCACAAAAGTTTATCCTTTGGGTTGGTTTTTAATTTGGTTGGGGTTGTTTTTTTTCCTCCCCTCCAGACAAACCAGACAGCTTAAGGAAGGGGGGAAATGCTTGCCTCCTGCTTGGTGAACTACTTCTCCGGGGATTCGGTTGCAGAGGGGAAGAGGAGTCTTTCAAAACCCTCAGTTCTTGTTTGCTTGAAATGCTGCCTGACAGCAGGAAATGGCAATTGCTCAGAGAGAGAAGGGGGGAGGGAGGGAGAGGGGAGAGGGAGAAAGAGCCGGGGTGCAGAAGGAGAGAGGGAGAGGGAACAGAGAGGGGGGACAGAGGGAGAGGGAGGGAGGGAGAGAGAGAGGATGAAATGAGAAAATGTGGCTGGGATGAAGGCGGGGTGCCCAAGAACAATGAAAAGGGATCTGGTAGTCAGTCATCAATCAATACAAAGTACTAAAGCAGCAGGGAGTCAGGAGTTTATTAGTGCACTCCTCAGCGCTTGTAATAAGTTCGCAAGTTGCTTTGCAAATTAATTAAGAGCCAAAAGAAAATCAGCAGAGATGATCAACTGCCTTGATTGATTCAGTCCCTAAGCGTTTCTTTTGTGTGTGTGTGTGTGTGAAACACTACTTGCCGGCACCAAGTCAGATTTATCTCAATTAAAGGAGAGGAGCGCCTCTTGGCTGGACGGCAGATTTCAGCCCCATTCTTCTTCTTCTTCTCTAGCTCAAATGGCTAGAATATGGCACTTCCTTTCCCGACTGCAAATTTTCCATAGAGCAAGCATTGCTGTCAATTTTGTGCTTCGGTCAAGAGTGTCGATCAATAAAGCTGACTCAAGGCACCCAAAAAAGGTGGTTTCTCAAACAGGCAGCCTCTTAATAATACCCAAGCACAATGAAAGCAGGGTGGAGGCGAGGGTGGGGGAAGCTGCCAAGAACAATAAATACCTATCACCAGTTGACAAAATCAATAGCTTGTTGCACAGGGGCATTTTACAGCCCTTGACGATGGGTTTATGTAAGGTGTGCTTCTCCCTTGAGTTGGAAATTCCAAAGTGATTTGCAGAGTGATTTGCAATCTATTCGGTATTAGAAATTCCCATAGATTTCCTACAATGTCTGGTCTCATTTTTTTCTTTCTCTTTTGAACAGTTTGCACATCCTTTTGTGTTTCAGCATATATTTCCAAACTACTTATTTCCTTTTTTTAAAAAAAAAGACTTGAAACATTATCCCACAACACATATTTTTATAAAGATATTGGTGCATTTTGGAGTTGATGAGAAACTGACTAGATTTAGAGCAGTTCAGAATCAAAGGAAACCTGAATAATCTACCTGCCTCCCTAGTCACTTGTCTGTCTCCCTCCCTCCCTCCCTCTCTCTCTCTCTCTCTCTCTCTCTCTCTCTCTCTCTCTCTCTCTCTCTCTCCTGAAAGGCTTTCAAAGTAACCTTCGGAATAATAAATCCCAGATAAACCCTGCTGTCATGTGGGTGATCTCAGAAATACAACACGGAAAGAGCAGATGGTGGAGATGGGAAATAGAAAACAAAGACAATCACTTCCCTATTCTTAATGTTTTAGGACATTTCCAATGGCCGAGTGTGATGGAAATGACACCATATCACTCCCCAGGGTAAATGACCCCCTAACTGCTTTTTACAGATGCCACAGACGTCTCTGCAAAAAAGGGAGGGAAACCCCCATTCACACAGCTAATGGCAACTGGAAGTAGAAACAGCAGTTTCTCATAGTCTACTTCATTCAATCTTCCTATCAATTCGCCATCAGTCCAGTTTATTGGCTGTGGATTTTGCAGACTGGATGAAATTTTCCAATTTATCCAATAAAATTACATAAAATTAGTGATCACTTGGTGGTGCTACGAGATTATTTATCTTGCCATCCTTTTTAATAGCGAGATCCCACTTTTCCTTTGTCCAAGCACAAAGAACTCCAAATGTTGATTGACTCACTTTTTCCATCATTACAACCTAATTTAGCCTTGTAGGCTAAAGCTGTCCCTGATCAACATCACTTCCCTGAACAAACTCAGCCTCTGTATCCTGAAAATATTGATTGATTATGTGCTATCAACCTTTTTTTTTCAGTTTCTAGTGATCATAAATAGATATTTTCCAAGATAAGCTATTCCTAACCTGCTCTTTCAGGATTCCCAATAGCAATAGTGCTTAGACTTATGTACCACTTCACAATGCTTTTCAGCCCTCTCTAAGTGGTTTACAGAGTCAGCATATTGCCCCCCAACAATCTGGGCCCTCATTTTACCCACCTCAGAAGGAAGGAAGGCTGAGTCAACCTTGAGCCTGGTGAGATTCGAACTGCCAAATTGCGGGCAGCCAGCAGTCAGTAGAAGTAGCTGGCAGTACTGCACTCGAATCACTGTGTGCCACTACGGCTCAATGATGCATTTATCACTTCTGAAATTGAGTTCGTTGACCTTGTTGCTGGTTGCCCCTTCTTCTCTTTCCTTCCATCTTTCCCAGCATTACACTCTTCTCCAGAGAGCTGAGTCTTTGCATAATGGATACAAAATAGGATAATTTGAGCGTGGCCATTTGTGCCTCAAGTGAGAACTTGGGTGGACTTATTCAATGAACCATCAGTTTGTTTTCTTGCCTGTCTGTAATATTCTCGCAAGTCTTTTCCAACATCAAAGATCAAAAGCATCAATACTCTTCCTATCCTGCATGTTTAAAGCCCAACCTTTGCTTCAGATAGAGCATTATAGGGAATATCATAGCTTGCGTGTTTCTGATCTTTGCCAATGTTAGATAACATTATGGCATTTCAATATCTCTACCAAGGCTTTTTTTTTTTTACCAAATGCTAGTCTGTGGGGTGTTTGTTTTTTCACAGCTTGTTCCTTTATTGTTGATAGTTGATCCTAAAAGGGCAGAAGCTATCAACCATTTCAATATTGTCATCATCAGTTCTAAAGGCTGATTACTGTACCTGTTGTCATTCATTTGGTCTTTTTTATATTTAATGTTAGCCCCATTTTTTTCACTGTGACTTTTAATTCTAGGGCTTTGCATTTTCAGCAGTCAGGGTAGCATCATCAACATACTGCAGATTATTGATGTTTCTTCTTCCATGCTTATTTCTTTTAATCCAGCTTCCCTTCATATGTATTCCACATGTAGGATGAATAAATAAGGGAAGAGTATGCAACCTTATCACACCCAGCCTGGAGCCAGTTCGTTTCTCCTTGTTCTGGCTTCTGGCTTCCAGACCCGAATATAAATTTCTCATGACGACAAAGACATTTTCTAAGATTCTTAATTTTCTGAGCACATTTCACCGCTTGACATGACTGACACAATCCAAGGCTTTTTCTATAATCAATGCAGCAAGTACTGACTTCTTTTTGGTATTTATTCTTTTGACTTTTTCAATTATCCAGTGTGCCTTGGCAATAATGTCTTGGGTTCTTCAGTCTTTTCTAAAGCCAACTTGAATATCTGGCATCTCTTTTTTCTTTATAGGGGTCTAGTATGCGTTGGATGATCTTAAGCATTATTTTGCTACAGTGTGAAACTAAAGATAATGTATGATAGTTTACACATTCTGTTAAATCTCTTTTTTTGGTCTTGGAATATAGATTGGCTTCTTATTTATTTTCCTTATTTGTTCATCACATTTCTAGACCTCCCGTGCCACCTAAGTGACTCTGAGCAGTTTACAATAAAAAAGATGTCATGATATAAAAAACATAAATAAAAACATGGTTAACAGCAGAATTTAAAATGTTAGGGTTAAATATTAAAAGTTAAGGAGTTAAGGTGGAGAGAACTTCCTCACAACATCAACTATCCTCAAGGCTGCATATCATTCTTTGACCCCTATGCCAATTGGCAAAGCCAGGTCTTAACCCTTTTTCTGAAAGCCAGAAGAGTGTGGCCTCACTTTTGGGATGAGGTGCTCGAAAAGGTGGGGGCAATGGCAAAGAAGGCACTCTCCCCAGATCCAGTCAGAATTTTTTACTCGATGGGATCCACAACATACCCTCCCTGCCTAATCAGGTAAGATGGGATGATATAATTGGGTTGAGATGGTTCCTTGGGTAAGCTGTTCCCATGCCATGAAGAGCATTAAAAGCAGGGATGGGATTCTACTGGTTCGGACTGGTTCGGTTGTTATGATTCTGTGCAGTTTGGAGAACCAGAAAATCATACCCCTAGCTGGCCCCACCCCTCTCTGCCCGCTCCTACCCAGTCAGTTCTTATTGCGCATGCCCAACACCGCTGACTGCATTCTCCCCTGCCCAGTCACTCCTTAAGGTATTTCTTTTTTCCCCTTCTGATGATCAGCTGTGCCGGGATCACCCTTGATGTCTTACTGCGTCACTCAGGAGGCTTCCCCGAGGCCCAGGAGGCAAAAGTGGGTGTGGGAGGGGGGCATGGGGGGGCACAGGGGGACTTTCCTAATCATGACTACTAGTTGTGAGTCCAGGAGGACCTCAAGAATGGGCCTGGCGTCCATCCAAGGCAATGCGACCCCATCCAGGACCAAAAATGGTAAACCCTCAGCTACAGAGGAGCCTCTTACCCATCTCACCCAGGTTCACTTGAATCCTGTGGTCCTGTGGACCCTCATAGCTTCTGAACACCACAAAAGGGCACCCACAGAATCCCTTACTTCATCCGGGATGGAGATATACATCTGAATATCATCTGATATTACTTCACCCTGTGACCGTGGATGTTCTTACCTAGCAGCTTCATGTAAATATTAAAAAGGAGTGGAGAGAGCGCCATCCTACAGGGCAGGGAACAAGGGATCCCTCCCTTGCTCTGATGAGAAAACTATCTCCAATGTGTGGCTACTATTCTGAGATTAGCCATGAAATTACCTAAGCCAGGGGTATCAAACTCAAACTTTGATTAAGGGTGCTTAGATCTGGCCTGCGGGGCCACCCTGGAAATAGTGAAGGACCGGCCCACGGTGCTTCTGCCAGCATAAATGGAGCTTGGGAGGGCTGCATCCATTTTCGCTAGCAGAGCACTGCAAGACGTCCCTGTTAGTGACCCCCAACACAACTCCTCTCTGGCCATGCCCCCCCCTCCAGTCAAACACAACCCTGATGCAGCCATCAATGAAATTTGACACCCCTGACTTAGGCCAACAGAGACTCTCAAATGACAACTGCTACCTCCCCCAACCCCTTTTCCTGCCCTGGAGTCTGGTGCCACATCTCAATTTATTGATGTCTAAGTTTTTTTTATTTGTAGTAGCTTCATTCCATCTTTTACTGTGTTGAGCTTTCCGGTATTCATACTTCTTAAGATACATTCTGTCTTTGCGGCTTTCAGGTTTTCTTTTCCTGAATGGTAACATCAGCAACCCGATGTCTCAAAGGCTTTAATCTAGCCACATCATAAACACCATTAGTACTTTGAAAGATCCTCAGCTCTTCATCCGCAGCATGTTGAATGCCATCCAACCTTGGGGGATCATTATCCTGCACTATATTGTCAATCATTTCATCTTTTCTCTCTAATGTGGTTTTCCTGGTAAAAATACAAGAATGCTTTACCATAGCCTTCTCCGGTGCAGTATGAATGGATGCATTTGCCATTGTCACTAAAATGATTGCCTGTTTATAGTGTCTTCCTATATCGCTGATGCCCAAAATACAAGCCCATTTGGTTTAAGTGGGCAGCTGGGATGACCTTCATGCCTTGGATAATTTTGCTGGGAGTTTATTCTCTTCTACCCCCTCCATCACTATGATGAGGCTACAGAGTAGGACTTAGAAAGGGGAAGAGGATTCTGGAAATATTTGTAGTGATTATAATGTGCAAGGGGGGGCAGGAATTAAGTGAAGTGGATGTCTTGGGTTCCTATATCCTACAAGGTGTGTTCAAAAAGAGGAGAAGGTCAAAGAACACGAAGCAGACCCAGAAGAAGATGCAGAGACTGCATCAAAGACATGCTACAACAGAATCAGTTTACAAAGGTTGAGGCAGAATACCTCATGTCACCAGACTTGAAATTCTAGACCTAGAAAATCTAGAACTACGCTGCTTTCAGTCCAATCTAAGTATAGTATATAAAATTATATATTGCAATGTCCTACCTGTCAATGAATACTTCAGCTTCAGCCATAACAATACAAGAGCACACAATAGATACAAACTCAAGGTAAACCACACCAAACTTGATTGCAGGAAGTACGACTTCAGCAACAGAGAGGTCAATGTCTGGAATACTCTACCTGACTCTCTGGTTTCTTCCCCAAGCCCAAAAAACTTTAACCTTAGACTGTCTACTATTGACCTCACCCCTTTCCTAAGAGGTCTGTAGGGGGCGTGCATAAGCGCACCAACGTGCCTACCGTCCCTGTCCTATTGTTTCTTTTATTTTTCTTATATGTATCCATTTCATGTATTCATAACTATGTTTATACTCATACCTGTTATCTTATAATCACTTGACAAAATAAATAAATGTATAAAATAAATTAATAAGTGCAAGAACTAAAATTCTTCATCTCCCTCGATACCTGAAGTGGTAAAAGAGGAGTCTATTATAAACACCTATTTCTGTCAGATCTCAGAATAAACTGTTATACTCAAACTTGATACTTTTTTCTAACTTTTGGACCACACCATCATATTCTCCTAACCCACCACACTTTCTAGAGGACACTAGTACAGGGAAGACTGTTTTATAAAGTCATGATTCTTTCTCCTTACATTGATTCAGAATAAAATGAATTAGTTCTATCACTCATGCAAACCAAACACAAAGTTCTTAAAAAGCAAAACTGAGCAATAATAGGACAGGCTTTGCATCTAGGCAGCTTAGCTGAGTTAAATTAATTAAACTCTCTCTCACACACACAAATAAATATATAGAGCTTCGGAAATGTATATTATACTGGAGTTCTTGGGGTGTGAATGATGAGGCTTTACAGTTTTATGTGGCCCAAGAAAGGAGTGGGAATGGAACTATTGTAGGTGAGATAGGCCATTGTCTTGAGAGACTGATGCACTTTTATCACACTGTCCTTATGCCTGGGTTTCCCCCCCACCCACCCACCTGCTTCATCTGCACACATAGCCTAGGCAGATGTTGCTGAAATACAAGTCCCAGCATCCTTCACCATTGCCCATTCTAATTGGAACTACTGAGACTATCATTCAGCAACACCTGGAGCATCAAAGGGTTGCTATTCTTTCTGTGCTCATTGGCTCTGTCCAGATTCAAGGAAACTGCAGGCAGTGGGCCCTGGAGAACCTCGTAATAATTTAATTTCTCTGCCACAGTTTCAAATGCCTTTGTCCACCACGATGAACGTTTTGTGTGCTATTTTTTTTTAAAAAAAAAACACATATTTTCCTGCAGGACCATTGGCTGATTTAATCAGATGCTATATTGGAGGGCAAACAGACAATGGCATGGTAAGAAGCTGGACTACTCTCTGTTCCAATGTCTTCACGGGCCAAATAACTACAAAGAATGAGAGCTGATTGAATGGCATGATTTCCTTTTCTTTTTAAATGGTCTGGAGATGTCTATCAGCTATCAGTAGCCCAGTCTGTCATTGACGCCAATTTCTTGCTGTCATTTGGAGTTCTCTAGACTTATGGCTGCAGGCCAAGGCCCCATGATCAGATCCCAAAGGTACCAATGTTTGTGCATTTATAAAAGGTAATAAAAGGCACATGATGTCTCTGGAACTCTTTTCTCAAATTACTTAGAGGAGTGAAGAATATGAAAACAATATGGAAAGGCACTTAGTAATATGCCAAAACCTGATCTCATCACTCAAGAGTTTTGCAGCCTCCTTTCACGCAAAGTGAGTACATTTCCATAGTGCCTCATAAATTGTCCTCAGTAGAAATGATAGAGAATTGACCATACAGGATGTGTGCTGAAATCCTCATATTTCAAACCTTTCATGGGGAACAGGTTGTACTCCAAACCAGATGATTTCATGGGTAGAGTCAAAACTTCTACACATCTACAGAGGCCACCTGGCTTCAGGCAAATAGCTTATTTCAAAACTTTAGAAACAGTGGTAGGATTCAATTTTTTTTCCTACCAGTTCTGTGGGCGTGGCTTGGTGGGCCTGGCAGGGGAAGGATACCGTAAAATCTCCAGTCAGAGGTAGTATTTGCTGATTCTCTGAACTATTCAAAATTTCCGCTACCATTTCTCCAGAACTGGTCAGAACCTACTGAATATCACCTCTGTTTAGAAAGCTGTTTACAATACATTCTTCCTAGAAACCTCTTCTTACGCCACTTTTACCTTTGGTTCTGCACAGAGGTTTTGACCACTTTTGGAGAACCAGTAGTGGAAGTTTTGCGTAGTTCTGAGAACCAGCAAACACCACCTCTGACTGGCCCTGCCCCCATCTATTCTCTGCCTTCTGAGTCCCAGCTGATCAGCTGGGTCTTCTTTTGTTGCCCTGAACAGGCAAACGGAGCTGGAAAGCAAGCTAGTGGGGTGAGGAGAGAATGGGGATTTTACAGTATCCTTCCCCTGGAGTGGGGTGGGAATGGAGATTTTGCTGTAACCTTCCTCCAGGAGTGGGGAGAGAATGGGGATTTTACAGTATCCTTCCCCTGCCATGCCCACCAAGCCAGGCCCACAGAATCGGTCGTAAATAAAACTGAATTCCACCACTGGTTCTGCAGCAACTACAAATGTTAGGTGTCTGAAATCCAGCTTCATTCAGTCTTCACCTTTCCCAAAAGGAAAGACAGGGCAAGTAAAATGCAAAAGAATTAATGCTTTGGATTAGGGATGGGGAACCATGGCCCTTTTATGACTTGTGGACTTCAACTCCCAGAATTCATGAATCCACATGGTTGACTCATGAATTCTTGGAGTTGAAGCCCACAAGTCATAAAGGGCCATGGTTCCCCATCCTTTGCTTTAGCCAGTGTTTCCCAACTGTGGCAACTTTAAGATAGATGGACTTCAACTCCCAGAATTCCCCAGCCAGAATGGCTGCCTGAGGAATTCTGGGAGTTGAAGTCCACAAGTCTTAAAGTTGCTAAGGTTGGGAAACACTGCTTTAGACTGTCCCAAACCGAAAAAATCTATCAATGCTAACTGCTCCAAAACCCATTTTGTACAGTCCTCAGCTTTTCTGAAAGGCAAACAAGGTTAAGCTCTGTCAGTTGCGTTATACCTAACAGACCTAAAATCATATTTGCAATTAAGCTGGCATGTATAAGGCCAGAATTTGGGGTTTGGGCCGTGTCTATTCTGGTTTTCCTGCAGTCGGGAGATCTAGTGACATTTACTGGGCCTCCTCAGCTTACTTGTTTGCTTACTGATGGTTTGAAATTACAATGGCCTTGGAAAAATTATTTATGATCTGTCCTTGCACTTATAACCATGGTTATGCTGTTGTAATTTGAGTGCTTGGCAACCAATTCACATTTACAACTGGTCGCAGTACCCCATGGTCACATAATTATAATTTGTGACCTTCTTAACCAGTTTTGAACAAGCAACAACAGTGGAAGAAGATGGATGCTTAATGGCTTCATGATTTGCTCAACAACCACATGATTTGCTTAAGGAATGTGGTAAAAATGCTTGTAAAATCTGGTCCAGTCATGTGATGACTTAATGACCATGATGGCTGCTTAATGATGGAATATTGAATTGTGGTAGTAAGTCCAAGACTACATGTAGCTATTTAGAGAGCCATAATAGTAATTGCCACCTTTATTATCCTGGATTGCTATGGATCAGTTCTGATTCCTGACACCCATATTTCCATGTTTAATTCGCAAAAGAATGTGTGTGTTTTTGAAAAATAAATTGTTGGAGGTTCAATGCCCCCTGAACTTACCAATCTGATAATAAAAATGCCAGCTTTTATCTGTACATGCAGTATTGAAGCCTTAGCTTAATTCTGAATTCAGGAGAATGACCTCTAGGATGAAAAACTGAAAATTAACCTCAGTCATTAAATAAAGTTATGGACTCTGAAAATAAATACTGCTGCTCTTTCACAGCTGTAGAGTTTCTAAGTAGAAAAGCCAAAACCAGGCTTGGTCTTAGCCATGGCAACTCTTAACTAAAAATTAAGAACAAAAGAGAAACCTTGTTCAATCAAACCAAAGTCCTTTCTAGTCTATTCTGTGTGACAAATCAAGAGCATATGAGAAGTTCACAAGCAAGAATAGTCATCCCTGACCTTTATTGCTCATTACTGCATAGTTCCTTTGATTTAAAAAATAGGTAGCCATCAATACTAGTGGCTATCATTAATTCTGTCCTTCAAGATTTTATCCAGTCCTTCTTAATAATATGACTGAACTGAAACCCATTATTATATTTAGTAATGATACCAAATCCCACAATTTAATGACACTTTTTTTATCAGTCCAATATCTCTTTTTCAATTAATGGCAGACAATATGCACAATGGATAACATCCTGTTTTCTAATTGGCTGACAACTAATTAATTGTCAGCTTAGCATAGTGCAATTCTCATTCTGAGGTCCTTATTTATCATTCTTCACAAGGTCTTTCCAGTGGAATAAGCCTTTCGTTATTGTATCTGCAGTTTTATATATGCAAAGCACATATATGTACCTCTTTTCTTTGGCTCCTAAATCTGAGCCATTGTCTCCAAAATGGTTATTCACGAAGTGATAGAAAAAGCAGTGGTGTTATTGTCTTCTTCAAAGAACTCAGGAAAAGCCTGAATGAGTATCTACAGAGAAAGCTTGATATGGAGGATCCGATACCAAGAGTTTCAACTTCATCATCCACTGGAGTTCTTCCAGCTATTTCCATGAGTAAGCTTCTCCTCATTCACTTCCTGACTCCACCACTATCTCAGCCTCAGCAGGCTTTTGAAATTTGATTCCCGTCCAAAAATACTCTGGCAAAACTGTCATTCCTAACCTTTCAGGCATGTCATTGAGATATCCTCTGATCCCCTACCATTCAAGGATGTGTTAACTTAAATCTGTTGAGGCCTGAAACTTCCTGAAGGTGGATATAAATGTTGCTTTTCTATATAAGGGTACCAAGTTTCATCTTTTGAATTACTTTATTCACTCACTGCCCACCCCCCCAAAAGTGTACATTATTATGCGGGTGAAGGTACCTTGCTACTTTTATCCTTATTCGGGGGACAGGAGGAAGCCAAGGTAAATGTAAACTAAAACATTGAGACAACCACAGTGAAGGGAATGATTTGGGGTTTGTTTGTTTTTTTTTAAAAAAATCTCCAACAATACAAGCAGATGCAATATGCAGCTATTTAGCTGTAAACTTTTTTTATAGGCTCAAAAGGAGAAATCAGAATTCAGATCAGGATTTGGGTAACTATCTGGGAAGTATGATGTCACCAACTTTTACAGATGATGTCACCAACTTTTACAGGAAGAAAAGACCTGTTCAGATGGCCTCTCCCAGGGACCTGTTGAATTTGTCTGATGTGATTGGTCCCAAGGAGCCTTTTCCAGTTCATTATCAGGCCCAATATCAAGGTGCTCTGGAAAATGAAACAACAGAAGAGCAGACTGGAGAGACATTGGTAAATAGGAAGGAAGACAATCAAACATGGGTACAGACCCAAACTGAAGCCTACAACATGGTTGACGGGAAGGGAAAGTCTCATTGCTACTCTGCTCTTCTTTCATCTGTCAAAACTTGTCCAGCAACTATATTTAAAGTGACCCAGATATGTTTTGCTTAAAGATAGGCTGGAAGAAATTCCACCAGGTCACTGTGATGTTTTTGGCAAACATTTTTGTGGCTAAACTCTTCTATTTTTCAGAACTGGATGGTGGCAAATCAATTCCAATGAGTTGACATTGCAATATCATCTGGGATTCAATTGAGCCTTGGATCTTGTTGCAGTAGAGCCCTCAATGAGGTTTGCTATATTATCACCTGTGGGTTGGATCATTTCCTCCTCCTGGCTCATTTATGCAGACAGAGCAAGACAGGAGGGGCTGGATCCCAAAAATGCTGGACGTTCTTTGAGAGTTGATGGGCAAATTCCATCTTTAGCTCTGGATGGGCTCATATTGCTCCAGAAAGAGCTAGTCTGCTATTTGGGAAGTCTTTTGATTGCAAAAGATGCAAAACTTTTGACAGCTAATAATAATTGCTCCATCTCCAGCAAAAGATGGAAACCAAACTAGAAAAGGCTGTGTCCAGCTTTGACTGGGACATCAACTATAACCACTTTTGGAATTGGATGTGCTGGGACGTGGGTGTCGAACTCGATCGTGTCACATGACATATTGCAACATATCATCTTTTGCCTTCGCGGAGCCGGGCTGGGTGTGGCCTGCGCGTGATGCATCCGGCCCGTGGGCCACCAGTTTGGCACTCCTGTGCTAAGAACAGCCATCTGCATCTTTGTCATCACTTGTTGGTGCTACTAAGATTTTCAGCCTAAATTAGGCTTTCCTTCACTTGGTAACCACACAGCTGGGAGAAAATGCAACTGCCCACTGGGTAATTAATGACAGCCGCTAAAGCCACAATTATTTTTTTGTTGGAGAAATTATTAATAGCTACAAATTTGTTTCTAGATGCAATTTAAACTGCTAATTGTTATCTGTGAAATCCTCTATGGCTCAAGTCGTGATAGCTTCAAAACATTTTAATCTTTATTAGAGTCAGTTCATCCAGTGCAAACCAAAGAGCCATGTTGTGCGACCCCATTGAAATGATCATGGATAAGTCTAGAAACAAGCCTTATCTGTGATAGTCTGCTCCCCAGATATTCTGCCCCGGAATTTAGGATTCACTCTGTGTGTTAACATTCCAGAGGACGGTTGAAATGCTATCCTTTTTCTCAGAGCTACGTGTATGGTTAAAGGTCTGCAATGATGGTGATTGAATTTTGATTATTGATACGTGGCTTGGTCATCAGTGGCTCTTATTGTGGTACAGTTGTTTTATTGCATCAGTTGTAAACTGTTCACAGCCTTTGAAGAGGCATACACATTGCAGGAATAAATAACAATAATAACACATTTTGCAGACTGTAGTACATCATGCAATTACATGCTTTAAAATACTGGCACTATGGGAGTCACTCATCAGTTGTAACAAATGCAGTAGATCTAACGTATATTGCAGGGGTGGCAGTTTGAATGGAAATTAGCACCTGAAGGACAATCAAAATTTATACATTCACTGCCAGTAATTAGCTACTTGGGGTTTTCAAAGAAAAAGTTAGGATCAACAAATAATTTTTAATGCAGCTCCCGAAAGTTATTTTTAGTAGAATTTTTTTGTGTGTGTTCTGTTTTCAAAAGAGGGCTATGACATTGAAAGAACATTTCCTTCCCAATCTATGTCATTCTGCATGATAATGGCTCATTTCGACGTATCTCTGCGTATCTTTGGGATTCTACCCAGGAAAAGAGCCAGAGTGAGGTAGGAAATGTCAGACTAAAAGATTAAGTCTGTTCTGTGTCATGGGAAACCACCAGCCGATTCTGAGCCAGGGAGGATCTCTCAGCCTGGCCCGTTTGACAGGTTGGCTGTTGGAAGAATTAGACGAAGGGAAGTCCCTAGGCAGACAGCCTTCAGATCATGAAGGAAAAAATATCCATGCTGTTGGTGTTACTGTTCTTTCTATGCCACCCAACTCCCGCTTGACTTTGGGTGATTCACAAGATACTCATGGAAAAAAGCATCTTGCAAACATTGCTAGCTAGGCCTTTACAGGTAGTCCTTGATTTACAACAGTTCATTTAGAGACTATTCGAAGTTACAACGCCACTGAAAAAAAGTGACTTATGACCATTTTTCATGCTTACAACCATTGCAGCATCCCCACGGCCGTGTGATCAAAATTCAGATGCTTGGCAACTGACTCATATTTACGACGGTTGCAGTGCCCCAGGGTCAGGGAATCCCTTTTGCGACCTTCAAAGTCCATGAAGAAGCCATATTCACTTAACAACCACTTACAAACGCAACTGCGGTGATTCACTTAATAACCGTGGCAAGAAAGGTCATAAAATGGGACACAATTAACTTAACAAATATCTCACTGAGCAAGAGAAATGTTGGGCTCAACTCTGCTCATCAGTTGAGAATTATCTGTATTTTCAGACATAGGACAATTCCTCAATTGATGTTTTCAGGGGGGAAAAAAGGGCTATTAGGAAAATTAACAATTCTATTTCTATTTTTAAGTGTTAGTTACCCAGAGACACGCACGGCAGATGGACAGCCATATAAACATCATAAAGAAAGAAAACATAACAAACATAATTTAAATCTAACAAATAAACACAATGTGGCACTAGGCGTAGAATTGAGTGACACTAATCGTAATCCTCAGACATGCAGACAAGTATGTTTTGGAAAACAATTAACAGAACACCCAATGCCAAAGGGTTGACAAATAAGTTTCCCAGTTGTGTGACAGTGATTGATGGAGCTTAATTTGTAACCGTAATGATTATGGATGTTAAGCATTTGGGCACTATGGTTGAGCCAGGGCTGGGCTTCAAAAATGTTAGCAATGCGTTATCTGCCTGGTTGCTGGGTGGGCGTGGCCATGGTGGGTGTGGCCTATTCAGCCTCCTGCACCATGGTGGGGAGGGGATGTTTTTGACCTCCCCGGGCTCTGGAGGCTTTTCTCGAGTCTCCGGGAGGGGGAAAACAGCCTCATCAGGCTCCGGAGGCTCTCTAGAAGCTGAAAATGGGCCCATTTCTGGCCTTCCCGAACATCTGGGTGGCCCGTTTTTCACCCTCCCCGAGCTCCACACATGCCCTGCACTTACCTGCATCTAAAATGGGTCATGTTAGGACTCCTGGGAGGGGAGGGGAGAGGTCAGCCAGGAGTGGGATTTGGGGGTTCTCCAACCTGCACAGAATCTTAACTAGGGGCTCTCCTGAACCTCTGCGGACCCCTGCATCCCACCCCTGGGTTGAGCCATTTTGCTTTAACATAAATTCCGTGAATAAAACTCAGTAGTTACAATGGCTATGAGAGTGCAACCTACCAGGGAAAGCAGAAGTAACTCTTTCTAACACCTGGGCCCCAAAGAGCCCAAGAATAGCCAAGACATTTTGTGTTCCGATGGATTTAGTGAGCATTGCATTATACTGTGAAGGAGGTAGAGGTAGTCCTCGACTTACGACCACAATTGAGCCCAACATTTCTGTGGCTAAGCAAGACACGTGTTACGTGGAACTTGACTCCATTTTACAACTTTTCTTGCCATGATTGTTAGGTGAATCACTGCAGTTCTTAAGTTAGTAACGTGGTTGTTAATTGAACCTGGCTTTCCCATGGACTTTGCTTGCCAGAGGGTTGGTTGCAAAAGGTGATTACATGACCCTGGGAAACTGCAATGAGTCAGTTGCCAAATGTCTGAATTTTAATTGTATGATCATGGCAATGCTGCAACGGTCATAAGTATAAAAAATGGTCGTAAGTCACTTTTTTCAGGGTCATCGTAACTGAACGGTCATTGAATGAACTGTAGTAAGTTGAGGACTAGTTGTATTTATTAAAAATGAAAGAGGAATCAATGAGTCAGCACTCAACCTATAGTGTTTACTCAAGTCAGCTAGTTTGGACTTAACTCAAGAGACTCATTAATGGTTTTAGTGAGATTGGACCCAAATCTGGATCCAGATCAGAAATGGTATTCAGCAGGTTCTGACCAGTTCTGGAGAACTGGTAGCCGAACTTTTGAGTAGTTCGGAGAACTGGCAAATACCACCTCTGACTGGGCCTGTCCCCATCTATTCTCTGCCTTCCGAGTCCCAGCTGGTCGGCTGGGTCTTCTTTTGTTGCCCTGCAACAGGAGAACAGAGCTGAAAAGCAGGTTAGTGGGGTGGAGAGGGAATGGAGATTTTGCAGTATCCTTCATCTGCCACACCCACCAAGCCATGCCATGCTACCAAGCCATGCCCACAGAACCAGTAGTAAAAAAATTTGAACCCCACCACTGATCCAAATCAATATTTCTGTTTTGGATTTGTAGGAGCTGAAATGAATATTAAGGATAAATATGAACATTAATCTGATTTACAGAACCAACCCTTAAAAAAAAAAAAACCTGAGGCCTCTCCTATTGGAACAGATTTAGTGTAATAGATGAAGTACAAAAGAGTTAAGGACCAAAGCAAACGAAAATCGGAGTATGGAAATATCAAAAGCTATTGCTTGCTCGTCTCAGTTCTCCTCCATACCTGTTGAATCTGTGACCTTGGTCACAAGATGAAAATGGTTTGCCAGCTTCTCCTTCTAGGGCATTTTGCTTTGGATTTTGCCCTGGGATTTGCTAGTGGACTCCCATCCAAGTACTAATCAGGTCCAAATTGACTTAGCTTTTTTTGAGATCAGCCAAGGTCATCTCTATGCTGCCATCTGCTGTGATTTAGAGACAAAAGCTCAGCTAAATTAAGACTGCAGAATGATTTAGCATTTAATGCTATTCATTTAGCTTCTTAAAACTTGCCCAAATCTGCTCCCATTTTCACTTAAGGTTAACAAGAATCTTACACAGGTAATAAACACTCAAGTTTCCCTCCCCCTCTTTTCAGATGCTTCTGGTTTTTAGGTTTTCTTTTTGGTTCTATTTTTTTTAAGCTCATGTCTTAAAAAATAAACCTTTTAAAAAACTTATTTCCTAATGTTCTTCAAACATTAGGGGGAAAAGGATCTTGCAAACATTGCTATCTAGGTCTTTATTTTCAGACATATGTCAATTCCTCAACTGATGTTTTTAGAAAAAAATACTAAGAAAATTAACAAGCAGTTCACAGGCAACCAAAAGTATCACATATCTTGCTGATAAGATTATGTTACTGTATTGCAGTACTAAACTAAAACTGAGGCACTTGCTTTAGCTATCACATATTCCATAAAAAAAGGCCTTACTAAGATTGGAAGATGTCATTGGACAAAAATCACTGAGAGAAACAAAATTGAAGCTCATGTCTTTTTGATTTCACACTGCTAAAAAATAAGCCTGATCTACTAACATTGAAAGATGCCAAAAGACACTGGCTAACCTTTTCGGTACCAAGTGCCCAAAGCATGTGCACACATGTGGATCCCCAAAATGCAATGTGTGTGTGCCCCCCCACGCATACACCATGCCCCCCATGCATGCATGTGCGATCCCCAAGTGCCTTGCCCATGTGTGCCCCACCCCACGCATGCACCCCGCCCCCTGTTCATGCATGGAGGAGACCTGAAGACCAGCTGGCTGGCTGGTGGCCTGCATGCACATGCGTGGCAGAGCCAAGCTGGGGCAATGGCTTGCGTGCCCACAGAGAAGGCTCTGTGTGACACTTCTGGCCCACGTGCCATAGGTTCATCATCACAGGGCTAGACCAGGGATGGGATTCAATTATTTAACAATTGGTTCTATGGGCGTGGCTTAGTTGGTGGGCGTGGCTTGGTGGTCATGTGACCGGCTGGGCATGGCCAACTCAACATCACTCACATCGAGGCACACATTTCCTCGCCTGGCCTCTCATGACTGTGGGGATGCTGCAACAGTCATAAGTGTTAAAAATGGTCATAAGTCACTTTTTTCAGTGCCATTGTAACTTTGAATGGTCACTCTACACAAGCAAAGTACCAGCAAAGGAGGAGAAAAAAACTCCAGAGACGTTCCTGAGATTGGAAATCTAGTCCTGCCAAGAATGTAATAAGAGTTAACGGAGAGGGAGTTTCTGTAAGCAATACCAGAATGTTTCCTTCCTGCCTTCCTTACAGGATTAGGCCAGTAATTTCTTCTAACAACAGGTTTTCCGAACTGCTTAGAATGTTAGCAACCGGTTCTAGTGAATAGGTGCGAACCTGTAGAATCCCACCCCTAGGCTAGACCATCAGGATCTCCACATTTTTTTAACGGCATCAATGGGAATCAATGCCCTCCTAGTTTTGCCCTTCTGGCACACTCACTTTGACTCTGTTCTCTGCTTCATGCGCCATGGAACTGTAGTGACAAAGTAATGTTCTTTAATGGGTAATACTGTCTCCTAGACAGCCTCAAGACTGGCACCCTTAAGCATTATTCAATCAGTACACCAAAATCTCATGTCTTTCTACAAAAAAAATCATTTAGTGGTTGACCTCTCAAAACACACACACACACACACACACACACACACACATACACATTGATGGAAGAGAATATTTGTAGCTCAGGGTTGAACAATGGGATCTTTGCTGTTTTCTGAGCTTGGCTGCTTTTTGCAGCCATTTCATTACCAAACTAGGTAACAGTATCAGTTCTAGCAACCATCATAGCCAGCCAAGCTCAGAGAGCACTAAGGACCATAAACACACACGCATGCATGCACATGTACACACACACACACATTTTAATGTCATTATGATGACCATATTTTCCTGGAAAAAGAATGAAGGATAAACCTACAAAAGGGACAAATTTGAGAGAGTTCATAAGGATAATGAAGTTTAATTGCTCACATTTATAACTTCGCTTTACAAAGCAAAATTCAAGATCAGAGCCAATAAAACCTTTTACAAAATCACATATCCTGATAAAAAATAGGTACCTAAAATCAAATAGCATATGTAAATTTATTTTAAAAAGACAGTTCAATTTCCATATTTCCCACATGAATGTGAAAAACTGTGCTTTAAGTGGTACAGTTTCTACAGTAAAAGCTAAATGATGAAAATGTGAAGGATAAAAATGAGCTTTCAGAAATGAATAAATCTTAAGGACAGCTTTCTTAAATAAAGGATTGTCATTTATAATAAACCCTTCGGGTAAATACCACATTTCTACTTCATTATCAGTTTCTTCATTTCCTACACATTCACTGCAAGGGTTGCCCTGAGCAAATAAGTTTAATAAATAAAAAATAAATTACTACCAGCATAACTCATCATCCATTCACAGCATCAAAGCATGGGGTTTTTAGTTCCCCTTAATCGGCCTCCTTTTGGGACTGCCTGCTTGATCCATGGTGTATACACACTTGTCTTTCTTTCCCACCCACCCTCCATTTCAAGGGGAATGTGAAGAAGGCATAATGAATAAAGGAGAACTGTAAAGCCAAAGTATCGATTTACTAATCCAATATCTTGTCAACCCTGAAACTCATGGTTCCTTCCCCCACCAAAGAATACAAAAATAGAAGCAAACTGGAGAAAGGGGTCTCTAACAGCCACTCAGGCTTTTAGAAAGGCAGGCCGAAGTTGCAGAACATGAGGTAAACCAATAAGAGAGATCAGAGGAACAAGACATTTCGGCTTCCTCCCCAACACACATCAACTTGGCTTACATTGTCCATGTTCGCTGATGTGAAGCAGAATGGAGGGGGAATACCACTTCCACTGTGCAACACAAGCCTTCTCTTGGGGGCGGAGATCTGGTTTGAGCTTCTTCGGCAACAGACCAAAATCTGTGATCGTGTGCAATTTCAATCTGTGCTCGCTGCTGGAGCGCCCCGAGCCGGCTGGTTTCGGGGCTAAGCCACCCCATAGGAGGTGGTAAAGAAGGGGGAGACTGTCTGCAGGGTTGAGGAGAGCTGCATCTCTCCTCCCCAGCTGGCCATTACTCCCTTTCCCAAAGGCAGTTGCAGCGGTGGTCTGAAATGGCCACCTCAAAGAAGAACTCAACCGGAAAAGAACGTGCAGGAGGAAGATAAGACGAGAAAGTTTTGGCTGACTGGGTCGAACTGGAAAAACAACAATGCAAGGTACCTTGGAATTTGAATTATAAAGAACATTGTTCCCAAATAAGACTTTGAAGCTTCAAATGAGAGAGGGAAGGAAAAGGATTTGGTTTTTTTTTTCCTTCCCTATATTGACAACTAAAAGATTTAAGCAAAAAACCAGCAAAAATCCACTTTGACATTAATAGGTATTTAAGCTGAAAATAAAATGTCAAAGGGATAATAAAGATTTCTGGATTCTCAAAAACTTTTAAAAGAAGGAAAAAACAAAAGGGTGGGATCTGGAAAAATGGAGGAGACCACCTGGAAGTGAAAGGAATTAACAGTGAAACTTTAACAAGATGTCTAAAAGTTACATTTTAACTAAAACTTTGTAACAAGATAAGAGAACCCCAGGAAGAGAAAGTGTAAAAAAGAAGAAACAGCTTTGGATTATTTGGATTACTTGGTGATTTTTGGATTTTTGGCTATTGGATCTAAAGGACTAAAATTAATCAGGTGGTTGTTTAAAAGTTTTTAAAATGGTATCACTCTTGGAAGAATTGAGAATGGAACTTAAAAAACAGAAAGAAGATGCACAAGAAGGAAGAGGTTCTTTTGGCTTCATATTTCAATTTTTAGAAATGGAGATCCTGAACTATGAGAAACAACAAGAAATGCCTGTAGAACAAGAAGGGCAGGACAAAGAAGAAGCCATTTTCAATGACTAAGTATTTCTATGTGGGGAAAAGAAAGGGAAGGGGGGAAAGAGAGTGAAAAATTTAAGATCTGAAAAAACAACCCCAAAAAAGAATAGTTTGAAAAGTAATTACTAACATTAGGAAGAAACAGAAGAGAGGATTACAGAAGAGAGAATCAGAATTAGAGAGAGAAGGGGTCAAAAAGGGAAGGGAGAAGAAGAGGGAGAAGAGGGAAAGGAAAAGAAATTATAAAGGACAGAATCAGGACATAGAGAAACAGGGAAAACATACAAGACACAGAGATAATGGGTGAAAACTTAATTGAAAGGGGGATTCTGCAACGGTATATAAGATAGTATTGTTATATAAGAAATAGAAATGAACTTTGAAAATATGAAACAAGTGTGATTAAAATGATAGATAAAATACTCATTGTAATGTAATGGAATGTTTAATAAATAAATGAAATAAAGAGAATGAGAGAATGAAATTGGGAAGGAGGGGAACATTTAATTATTATAAATGTGTTATAAAAATTTAAGTGAAGAGGAATATGAAACATGAAAAAATATGGAAATATTGTAAGTGTTCCTAGAAGTATGATATCCTATTGAAAAGAAATGTTAAAGATGTCAAAGATTATAACTAACATTAATGATAGAGCTGAATTGGAATAGAATAAGTATTTTATTTATTATTGTGTTTTTATATATATATATATTCTCTTTAAGAACTTAGTGCGTATTTTAAGAATGTACGAAGCAGAATTCGACTGGAAGTTATGTGTTATATTGAATGTTATAATTGTAAAGGCATAAATTGAAGTTTAAATAAGAATTGAATGGATAAAAATTAAAAGATACAAAGGTGTCATACTCCAATTAGTAACTACAGGGGAAATTTTTATTTAATGAGAAAAGAAAATATGAAATTGAAACAGGACAGACAAAAGTATAAACATGATGACTAGAAAGGTATTGCAACTTAGAAAAAGATATATATAATTGAATTTAGAAAGGAATGAGATAATTAAAAGTAAGATTGAGAAAACTAAGGGAAGGGAAAAATTATTGAGAAAATGTTAAAATAGTAATAAGATATGAAATAGAACACAAAGATGAAATTGAAACTGAATTTGTGTCTGTGTGGAGAAGTGATACCCCAGGACCATGGTATTCTCAAAAAAGGGAATTTTACTTGTATTATGTTTTGAGAAAACCCAAATAAAAATTTTATATATATAAAAAAGACTTCTCTTGCGGGCAACCACATTCCAGGCCTCAGCAAGCGAAGTAATTAGATGGCTCAGGCCATTGACGGTGCAGATTTCCAGGGTATTTTGTGGATATTTTGTGTCTCATTGAGTTATATTTAAACATCACGGCATTATTATTGAGTAGACACATGCTGTTAATTATCTTCTTAATTCCTTCCACAGAAACAATTTGTGCTGTCATATTTTTTGAATCATTCTGACTATAGAAAAGTACAATCATAAAATATGTGGTGACATTTTCTGTGCAGTTTCAATTCCACTGTCTTGGCATTGATTCCTCTTTTGTTGGCAGCCTTGGCATAGCATTGGAACCCCACCCCACGTTCTTGTCTTTGGGCCAGCAAGTCTTAGGACCGGGCACTTAACATTACAGCACGTTGAAAAGTCCTTTGCCTGAACCCCAAAAATGATTTACTGGAATCCTGCACGGCAATGTATGATGTCCACATTTGTCCAAGGATTAAGGCCATAAAACCATTTTATTCTGAAAAGGATGGTCAGATCATCTTGAAAATATTTCACCTTTTGATCTATTGTATAACAGGTTTTCTCTCCAGATTTTAAGGGTGGTGTTTGGTGGTGGTGATATTTTTTTTCCCAAGCTTTTGGAAGACTGCTTTGTTTACAATAAGGCAAATGATTTGCAGATGATAGTGAAGTAAGAGTACGTATAAATTCTTTTTCCAGTAAGCCTTTCAGCTAGAAGGGAGAGGTCTAATCCTACTGCTCAAAGATATTACCATTCCAGGAGTGTATTTCATAACCAGGTCACTGTCTTAAGTCTTGGTTGAGGTAATGTGCTAAATGCCAACAGAAACTTGTGCTGCTGTGGAAAAAATAGCATCGGTCATTATTTGGGATGGAATTTTATTTGAAAGTTGTTGGCTTGGAATGTAATTAAATTTGCTTTCACTCCCACTCGGATTTTGAGGGGGTTTCAGAATTATCGGAGAAGGTGAGATGGATATTAAAAGAGAGAGGAATGGTACACTTCAGGGATTTCCAGGAAAGATTTTTCAGATACAGGATTGAATCTCTACAATCTAGACGAAGAGTTTACACTATTGAGTAGAAAGGCTTTTTAAAAAAAATATGCAATTAAGAGTAAGCAGTTTGTACCAATCTATCAGTAAGTTGAAATAATACCTGGCAGGAGATTTTATTTGCTTTACAGAGTTCTAAATTTAGAGTAACAACTAGACAGTCCATGACCCATTTCCTTACCCAATCAGAGAAACAGAGTGACCATATGTGGGGAAAAGAATCATCGGATCTAAGCGCAACTTCTAACTTACTGTTGGCTTTCCCATTAAGTTTCCTTGTGAGAAATTAGCAATCAGAAATCCTTCCTTCCTTCCTTCCTTCCTTACTTACTTACTTACTTACTTACTTAGAAAGGGAATGAGATAAGGATGCCCAATGAACTTGTGTTTGTTTTACTTAGGTAGTGAATGTATTATTATTGTTGTTGTTTTTGTTGTTGTTGCTGCTGTTGTTATAGTGGAAGAGAAGACACCTGCAATCTACATAGGCACTAGCAATCTGAAATATGCAGATGATACTCCTGGGTTAGATAAAACTAAAGCATCCTTAGAAGAGTTTGCTGTAGAACTAAAAACTGGAAGTTGAAATTTGGGCTAAATATGAGGGGTTTTTTAAACAGAAAAAGTCAACCATTTCACTCGCATAACTTCACAATTGATGGCAGAGAAATTAAACTGAAATTAAATGTTTCTATAGGCTTAAGAAAAACATAAAATTAAATAAAATGCTGGTAAGTAAATAATATAATGTATTTAGGGAGTTTATGTTCCAATAAGGGGTCTCTGTGTGCATGTATGTGTATGTGTTTCTGCAAGTTGAATAGAAAGTATGTACCATACATGAAAACAAATAAGGAGTTTTAGTATTTAATTTCATGCTTATTTGGCAGAACAAAAGCCTGGCACAAATAAGGATTGGTTTTGAGCAATCTGCTCATCTAGCCTAGTTTTACAGTTAACTAAGGCCTTTACGCTTGTTTCAAAAAATGTCCACATTTGTCGTTTTCTAGGTAAAGCATTTTCCCATTCTTACATCACGCAAAAAAAGAAAAAAAGAGGAGCATTTTTTTCCCTAAAGCAATGATTTGAATTAGTGAAAGGTCCACTAGATGTTTAATCAGTTTCCATGTATATATTGGTGTGTGTGTGTGTGTGTGTGTGTGTGTGTGTGTGTGTGTGTGTGTGTAAAGAACCTTTTAAGCACCTGGCAACCCAAAGTATTTGGTCAAGTAAGGCAGATGTGGCATTTTGCTTGCAAGTTACCTGAGGCTGATCTTGACCTAACAGACATCATCTGTTAAAATAGGTTGCCTGCAGCTGTTTTGAGATTTAACTCTTTCCTATTCTATTTACCAAGCTATTTTCATTTACTTACAATAATGAATGGAGAAAATGTTCTTTTCTGACTCATACTTGATTACAATTCACGTCTCACTCATTGTTCTTGGTCTAAGAGCCTTTAAAAATCATGCTACTGCATCATTTATAAAATGTGTTGGATTTATATAAAAAAGGCTGAACTAATTGGACTCCAGTTAAAACTGCTCCAAAGCAAAAGAAAAGCAAAGGTTACTTAGTCTTCTACACTGAAATATATATTAAAACAGACATAATAAATTGTATTTTCCTTTGAAATAACTAATGCTTGAAAGTAGAAGTAGAATGTGCAAACAGGGTTATTGTGTCTTTTTACTTTCCAACTCAAATGACTTTTGGAAAAAAATGTAAAAGGGCTCAGGACTCTATCAGTAGGATAATTGGAAATCTAAACCGATTGGAAACAAACTTGGTGTATAGATAGCCATTCCTGCTCTCTCTCTCTCTCTCTCTCTCTCTCTCTCTCTCCCCTCCCTCCCTCCCTTACAGACAACTGTCTCGGTGAGTGTGGTTTGCCTACCTTATTTCATAGTAGAATTGATCAAGTGGAAATGCAATCTAATTTGTCTTTTTTTAAAAAAAAAAAAGGTAATGAAGAATCCTTGAGAATAACCATTGCAACGTTGCTTTAAATTGACCACATAGTAGTAAAAATAATAGAATGAAGAAATGCTTAAAAGGGAAAGGGGCCTTTCAATGTTGGGTTAAAAAACCTTGACAAAAACAGTAAGAAAAATGAAGCCATGTCAGCGGCGCTAAAAGAAAACCTTTATCTTCTGGCTAAGTCTGCTGAAAGCATGTCACATGATTATTAGACATTTTTAAAAGTCAGAAAGCTGGCGTCTCTCTGAAGAATCCTTGTTTCATGCTTGTGATTTCAGCCCTATTTGGTGATAACCACACACAATTCAGAACTGGCAATCCATCTGTCTTGGAGACTCTGAGCTGCATCTCCAGAGCAGTTCCTCTCTAAGACTGGGAATTAAAATTATTCATTATGTCCTTCATGCTTATGATTTGAAATAACTTTGGAATAAGCACATTTTCACAGGAGTGCAGGAGACTACTCTCTTTTATCAATGTCTAGTGTGTAGTCACACAATCCGTGACCCTTAATGTACTACTCAAACCCCAAGTGTGACCTTTGGCTTTGAATGAAGTTATGCAACCAGATCTGGGGATATTTACTTTCTTCAGAATCCATATGTGTGTGTGTATATATATATATATATATTTTCTGAGGTTCTCGCGGGTATTAGTATGTGGATCTTTGGTTATTTGGGTTTTCTCCCGCGTAAGATTGGAAGTATCTAGGCCTAGATACTTCCAATCTTATGAGGAGGAAACCCGAATAACCAAAGATACACACACACACACACACACACACACACACACACACACATATATATATATATATATATTTTCTTAAGTTTTCGTGGGTACTTACATGTATGGCATTCGGCTTTGTTCAGGTATTTTCCCACGTCATTGTAGTTGTGCTTTTAAAGTTGTAGCAACGTTTCGGCAGAATCTCATCTGCCATCATCAGGCTTCTGTATAGTGTTCATCTGTATAATGTTCATCTAATATATATATATATATATATATTACTCCACTCTTCATATTTCTTTGCTTTGATATACTTGGCATTTAAAATTGCACTCCTGAATTTCACAAATCTGCTTGCCTGCCTGCACCTTGAGATTACTTTTTTGATGGGGAGAAAACATAATATCTAAATAAGTAGGTATTCATAAGCTTGGTTTATAATATGCAACTTTGTCTTGAGAATTTCTGGAGTTTGTCTCTTTCTGATGTTGATATGAGTATTCTCAGGATCTATTGTCAGGTAGAGAGCTCTGTTTACTACATAGAAACATACTTCACATTGCTTGGAATTTTACATTGCTTTGACTTTGACCTAATAGTTGCAGGAAGAAAGAAAATGACGTCTGAAGGTATTCATGTCTATTGTGGATTCTGCCATAGTCCTGGACCACACAGATCTCTATCACGTCGATTCTGGTTTTTTTTTTAAATTAAATTTATATATTAAAAAGGTTTTTATTTATTTATTTGATTTGCCAATCGCTTACAGGATAATAGGTATAAGTATATACATGGTTATGAATACATGAAATGGGTACATATAAGAAAAATACAAAAGAAACAATAGAACAGGGACGGTAGGCACATTGGTGTGCTTATGCACGCCCCGTACAGACCTCTTAGGAAAGGGGTGAGGTCAATAGTAGACAGTCTAAGATTAAAGTTTTGGGGGTTTGGGGAAGAAACCACAGAATCTAGGTTGAGTGTCTTTAATAAAAGGATTGAGCATGGAGCCAATGGGAGTCTGGCCTAGAATACAGCTATTGCAGGACCTCCAGTAAAAGTTAATGTATACTCAAAGTTTCCTTTGTCGTTTACACCAAACCAGGCAAATATTAAAAAAAGAAAAAATGTGTCTGTGAAATTTTCACATAAAAACCAGCATGTGTGCAGTTCTCTAAGTTAGGAAATGACTTGAGCCAAGGGTGCCTGCGGAGTGTCTCAAAAAACGGTCAGCTGGAGTGGCAGCTATAATACAGTTAATAACATTAATAAAATAAAAAAGTCAGGGCAGTGGCTAGAACAACACAAAGCCCTGCCTATGTGATGCATGTAAAAAAGTGACAGGACTAAAATGGTATGATTACCATCTTGATTTTATTTTATCCCATCTAAGGCATGAAAGCTGATTGGGTGACTTTGAGCCAGTCACTCTCTCTTAGCCCACCCCACCTCACATGGTTGTCGTCGTTGTGGGAAAAATAGGAGGAGGAGGAAGGAGTAGTAGGTATGGTCACTACCTTGAGTTGTTTATAAAAATAATAAAGGCACGATAAAAATATAATAAATCACGTCATAATCATCTTGATTTTTTTTTTTAAATCAATTCTCTGTAGATGCTGCTACTTCTAATATGAAGGCCCTGTCGTTGTGCGAAGAGAAATTTAAAATGTAGCAGCAAAAAAGTTCTTCCAAAAATATTTAAAAGCACTCTGCAAATTAGGCAATTCCAATGCAGGTATAAATGGAAGGCTCTTCTGTGGATGGGCTGAGAGAAACTTTGAGGGACTGGCTTAAACATGGCAGAGGACAAAGGAAAACATTTTTCTCAGGAAATAAAAACAGATGTAGAGTGGAAAAAGAGTCAGAAAAAGCAATGCAAATACAACCCTATAGGCCAAAAAAGTTAATCAGGAAAGGATGGCTAGATGCATTTAGAAATAATCAAAATGAATCGCCTGTTTTGGATGCGGTTTCAAAGGCCTTTGTTATGCCTCTCTGACTGTCTCTGATTCTCACCATGTTTGCCTTCTCTCCTTAAATCTACACTCTGATTAATAAAACCAGAAGATTCATAGCTGCCCTGCAGCTCAGACACTGTGAGAGTGTTAGTCCTTAGCCAAGGTTTTATCTTGCTACAGATATAAAGTTAAAAAAGAAAAAGCTAGACAGCATCCTACAAAGGCTAGCTTGCCAGACACTGAAGTCACAAAATTATGCTATTTTAATCGCAGCCAACTTAACTTGTTAATGCCTTCACTGACAGACACAGAAATGACTTATAAAGTTGTGGGAACCTCCCATCCCTGCCGATATATAAGCCCCCCTCCTCCCCCCCCAATCCTAGCTGGCGGAAATGGAGAGAGAAAAAGGCTGATTTTGAAAGCTTGTGTGATGTAATAATTGGAGGGAGTTTATACTTGAAGCCAATCTAACTAGGTGGCCTTGAGAAAGATTCTGGCAGGATAATCCCGAGCACATTTCCATGGACATAAATCATGTTTGCTTTTTTTTTTAAGCCCTATTTCATTCAGTGATTTCTGTTTGATACAGTTGTGCGTATTCCTTCTTCCAAGGAGCTCAAGAGGTGCATGTCACAATTACACCAATTTTAGTGGGTGCTTTAGGATAAGAATGAGAGCCTGAAATTTAAGATGCCGCTCAAAAGATTAAACAGATGATCAACAGATTTCCAGAAATAATAGAAAGGATCAGCATCAGTATCCAAAATAGGCCTCCCAGACAGTCTTTGAAGGTCTCTGTGCCCTACAGGCCATTAACTGCCATTGTCTGATCAATGCAGTGGGCATGATATTTACTAAGTTTTTTTTGCTTCTTCTATGGGAGAAGCACAATGTCTAGCACAAGGGTGTGAAGCTCATGTCATCATGGTGGCATCATGTGACGTATCGGGACTTTTTTCCCCTTCGCTAAACCGGGAGTAGGTGTAGCCAGCATGTGACACATCCAACCCACCCTGGACTAGAGGACTGTTAAATCTCTTCTCCTTTTGCTATCTAAGCAGTGGTGGGATTCAAACATTTTTTACTACTGGTTCTGTGGGCGTGGCTTGGTGGGCATGGCAGGGGAAGGTTCCTGCAAAATCTCCATTCCCTCCCCACCCCACTAACTGCTTTCCAGCTCCGTTTTCCTGTGCAGGGCGACAAAAGGAGACCCAGCCAATCAGCTGGGACTCGGGAGGCAGAGAATAGATGGGGTTGGCGGGGCCAGTCAGAGGTGGCATTTGCCGGTTCTCCAAACTACTCAAAATTTCCACTACCGGTTCTCCAGAACTGGTCAGAACCTGCTGAATACCCATCTCTGTATCTAAGGATACCTTAGAGGAACTCATTCAAACAAAAAGAGCCAAGAAACCTATTGGATCTTAATCTGCAGGTAGTCCTTGACTTATGGCCCCAACTGGTATCAGAATTTTCATTGCTAAGCAATGCAGTTAAGTGGGAAATGCCTAGTTTTATTTTTATTTTTTGCTGCAGTCATTAAACGAATCACCATGATTTTTAAGTGACTCACGCTGTTGTTAAGTGTGAGTGTTAAGCAAATCTGGGCTTCCCCCAATTGGTTTTGCTTGTTAGAAGCCCCCCAGGAAGGTTGCAAATGGCATTCAGGTGACTCCAGGAGGTGGCAATCAACCTAAATGCTTGCTGGCTGCCAATCACCCAAAGTCTGAGCATGAGACTGTGGGACTATTGGGACAATCAGAGGTGTAGCAACCAGTTGTAAGTCACTTTTTTCAATGCCGTCATAACTTTAAATGGTCATTTAGCGAATGGTTGTAAGTCGAGGACTACCTGTATGTTGTCCATAAGACTAAGGTGGAAAAGGCAGCTCTTCTTCTAACAGGTCTTTGTGCCGCTTAGTGAGCCACCAAGAAGATAAGCTAAGCAAATCTGATATCTCGTCTGTTGTCACACTGCTAGCAGCTATGCAGACACCAGGCCTCTTAAACGCTACCTGAGACTATCTAACCTTGAAGTGTCCTAAGGACCATGAGTTACAAAATGATGTCCATACACAGTTGTAACAGAATAACAGAGTTGGAAGGGACCTTGGAGGCCTTCTAGTCCATCCCCCTGCTCAAACAGACAAATTGGTTGTCCAATCTCTTCTTCAAAACCACCAGTGTTGGAGCATCCACACATCATTCCCCTGATTAATTGTTCTAAGCATCCGCGTTCTTCTTAGTTCTAGGTTGGTTTTTTCCTTGATTAGCTTCCGTCCGTTGCTTCTTGCCCCTGCCTTCGGGTGCTCTGGAGAATAGCTTGACTCCCGACTCCCTCTTCTTTGTGGCAGCCTCTTAGATATTGGAACACTGCTGTCATATCACCCGCTAGTCCTTCTTTTGTAGTCATAAGACGTTGGATACGTCTAGTTCTAGTCCAGAGGTGGTATTCAGCAGGTTCTGACAAGTTCTGGAGAACCGGTAGCAGAAATTTTGAGGAGTTCGGAGAACCGGCAAATACCCCCTCTGACTGGCCCCGCCCCCATCTATTCTCTGCCTCCTGAGTCCCAGCTGATCAGCGGAGTCTTGTTTTGTTGCCCTGCACAGGAGAAGGGAGCTGGAAAGCAGGTTAGTGGGGTAGGGAGGAAATGGAGATTTTACAGTATCTTTCCCTTGCCATGCCCACCAAGCCATGCCCACAGAATATGCCTACCACTATTTTTGAATAGCACCACTGTTCTAGTCACATGGACACAACGTCTTTGTGGATTCTTTCATACCATGGAAATCACAGATTCCCTTAACAATATCTCGGAGGTGGCTCTTCTCAATAAGTACCAAAAGTAACAATACATTCCTATTCTCCCAAGTGATTTGGTATTTGGGGATCCAGACATAATCCTGATATCATAATGTGGATTTTTCCATTTCTGGGACTCAGCTTTGTGACGGTTGAAGGCACCCAAAGATTTCGTGCCATTCCATTACCATCATGTTCTAGTTAACAATGAAGGTAGGACTGTAGAGTGATCGCCTGGCTGCCCATTCAGCAGAATCAGCAGAACTGCTGTCCAAATGTAGCGAGGCTAATTTGCCACATTTAGAAATCAGGGAAAAATTGCACGCTGTCCACCGAGGAGACTCCGCCACCACTACAGACATTGCAAGTATGTCGATTAAATCCAGAATATATAATTACCTAACCACACTACTGCATGCAACCTAATCTTAGTCCCAGAGCTTCATCTGTAAACAGAAATAACTTATATCTTTTATTTGCATGTTGGGACAATGAAGACTATCGCATTCAGTCTGTTCATCAAAGCTTTGACTGATAGCAATTTACAGACAAATTCATTCCTGAGGAAATATCCATGTCTCTTTGCTTTGTATTTCAGCTATCTTGCTGTAGCTCAAGGACTCACATTTCCTCTTAAATCTTTGATTCTGAAAATGTACAGCACAATGGAAATCCCCAATCCCTTATGACAACTCTGATCCAAGGGAAATCATTCTGTACGTGACAGAAGTTTGAGCTTTTTCCTTCCTGCAGATCTAAGACATGTATGAAATAGGCAGGCTTGAACCTGCAGAATGAATCATCACATTTCAACAGTCAGTCTGGTAAAATCACTTGGGCTGAAGTGAAAGTTTCTGTTACAATGATTTCCAGGCACCTTGGGAAAATTATTTCATGTAGGAAAAGGATATATAGTGATTTTTAATATTCCCAATCCATCTACTTATCCTTCCTTCCTTCCTTCCTTCCTTCCTTCCTTCCTTCCTTCCTTCCTTCCTTCCTTCCTTCCTTCCTTCCTTCCTTCCTTCCCTCCCTTCCCCCTTTTCATCATTGCATTTCTGTTGTAAAGGGACATGAATCAGGACATCACTGAAGAGGAGTTTAGATGCTATTTACCTTTAAGATTATTCCCAACTAGTTTTAATTTGCAATATGCATCAAGAAGTATGACAATGCATAAGTCTTTAAAATAGTTTTGGAAGTGGAGCAGATTATCGCATTGGTTGGAGCACTTGATGTGAGGCTCTGGGCTTAATTTTGCAGGGGTCTTGGCTTGATTTCAAGATCTTCCTGCAAGCAAGCAGTTAGTCAAGACTTCAGACAAGAATATTTTATTTATTTGATGTACAGTATATCCTGCTCTTCTGCTCCAACAAGCACTCGAGACCAACGAAGTATAAAATGCATGCATGCACATAAATGCTCACGCAATATAAAATGTTAAAAATAGGATTTATATTGACTGTTTCCTAGTATGATTTGATTGCTGATTGCACCCTATGACTATCATTAAGTGTTGTACCTTATGATTCTTGATTCTTAACGAATGTATCTTTTCTTTATCTATACTGAGAGTATTTACACCAAGACAAATTCCTTGTGTGTCCAATCACACTTGGCCAATAGAGTATTCTATTCTATTCTATTCTATTCTATTCTATTCTATTCTATTCTATTCTATTCTATTCTATTGTACAATAAGTACTAGAACTATCTGAATGAAAAGCTTGGCAAGAATGATGTGCCTTTCCAGGTGGGCTAAACACTGAGAGGGTAGGATACAAGGGCAACACTGTATTTCATAGCTGGAAATGATCCAATATAGGCAATCCTCAATTTATGACCTCAATTGAGTCCCAATTCCAGACGCAGGACCCCAGCACACTGCAACTGTCATAAATATGAGCCAGTTGCCAAGGGTCTGATCACGAGACCGTGAGGATGCCACAACGATCATCTGAAAAGCAGTCATAAGTCACTTTTTCAGTGTTGTCATAACTTCAGATGGTAACTAAACAAACAGTTGTAAGTCTAGGACCTACCTGTAGAAGCCCCATTCCCACATGCTAGAAACACAAGCCTCTGACAAGAGAGATATCATCCAAGAGGCCTCTTCGGCTTTTCTAACAAGTGGACAGGTTCACAATAGGAGGGACATCCTTGAGATAATCAGGCCCTGAGTTATTTATCCCTTGGAAAGTCAATACCAAGTCATTAAATGCCAGGTAACCAAATTGACAATGTCTGCATTTTTTTTTAGTACAGCTATTATGTGATCTCTGTTGGCTACAGGTACAATTTTTTTGATTTTTTTTTCAAAGGTTGGCTATAGAACACATGCATATGAAATGCTATATCTAAAGTATGGGTAACCATCACCAAATCTGAGTAGATTGGGAAGGGATGCAGCTGGTGCACTAGAAAGCATTACATAAATACACCAGAGATAACACTTCTGACTCACAGCTGAAAATTATGGAGCACTCCCAAATGTCTTCTTTTGGGGGGAGGTGTGTAATCACAGCCAGGACATCTGAATCTCTGAATCCACAATCCTGTTATTAAGCTTATGCTGTATCGAAGGCACAGATTTCTTTTTGGGACTTGGCAGTAAAGAGATATAGAGTTGGGTGTCATCAATAAACTGATAACACGCTATTCTAAAGTTCTGGTAAATCACTAAATCATATACCTCTTAAACAGTCTGAAGAACAAAATGGAGCCCTGTGAGACATCATAGGCCAACTGCTTAGGTGGTGCAGTGGTTAGAATCCAGCATTGCAGGCTAATTCTGCCGACTGCCAGCAGTTCGATCCTCACCGGCTCAAGGTTGACTCAGCCTTTCATCTTTCCAAGGTTGGTTCAAATGACCTAGATTGTTGGGAGTAATAGGCTGACTCTGTAAATCGCTTTCAGAGCACTCTAAAACACTGTGGAACTTATATACTATAAGTGCTATTGCTATTGGTACTTACTGTTTTAAGGAAAGGAGGGAATAGAAGAGGATTTCTGAAGAGGAGGAGGGACAGAGACAGAAAAAATGAAAAAGAGATAATAGGTAGCTCCAACTTTGTTGAACCAAGGTTAACCCATTAGTTGCTTCAGCTTTGCCTACCAATTGACATTAAGATCCCATTATCCCATTAGCCCACCCCGATGTGGATCAAGAAATCTCTTCCCATGCCAACATAGAATTTCTTTTTGAAGTTAGGTAGGAAGCAGAACAATGACAAAAGCTCAGTGACTGGAGAAGTGCATCAACTGGAAGCTAAGCTTAGCATTTTAATATACATTTACTGAAGATGCTAATGAGAGATGGAAAATTTAGTATAAAATCAGGAATGGGAGTAGAACATCTATCGGAAGCTTTGGTAACAGAGAGAGTCTTCTTCAGTAATGGTCATAAAATTGCAGAAGAAATAAAATTGGACAGGTATTGATATAAAGAAAGAGCTGTTAAATCCTCTGCCATCTCCATACAAAGATAGTTTTGATGAGATGGTGATGATGATGATGATTTATATGCCAATTCTCCTCTCAAAGGAAACTGCCAAACCCTTCTTTATATCAAGACTTATCTGACTTATTACTTGGTCAAGTTCATGGAACTGGTGTGACAAGAATCTGCTCAACCCCTTCCAAAAAGTTTTTACCAATCATGTCCCCATTTTATTATTTAAGTTTGTGCCAGGAATAAATAAATAAATATAATATATATTCTTAAGTTTTCGTGGGTACTTACATGTATGGCATTCGACTTTGTTCGTGTATTTTCCCACATCGTTGTAGGTGTGCTTTTAAAGTTGTAGCAACGTTTCGGCAGAATCTCATCTGCCATGATCAGGCTTCTGTATAGTTTTGTAGCTTTTTTTGTCTTGATTGGCTGGCAACACTGTATTTCCTGTATTGGAGGGTTTTAGTGCAGCTTGGCTCCGAGTAAACGGAGGGCTATCATTTATTAGGAAGCTAGGTTTCATCTGGGTGCCAGGTTGGGGTGTGTTTGAGCTGGAGGTATCATGGGGGAACTGTTTGTGCCCAGGTGTTTGCCTGGCTTGTGGTGTGGAGATTTTTTTGTGAGTGCAGGCTTCCAGATAATTGACAGTCTGGTGGAATCATCTCTTCTATTCATGCTTTCAGGTCTTTTTTCAATCTCTATGGCTTCTCTCATAATTCTGTGGCTTGGGTTTTCTACAGTGGCTAGGGTTTTGGTGCCATTGAAGTCGATGCTATGACCTGTGGCTTTCATGTGTTGGACTAGTGAGGAAGTGTGTTCCAGTTTTTTTACTGCATTTTTGTGTTCATCCAGGCGGGTACTTATTCTTCTTTTGGTCTGTCCAATGTATGTGGCTGGGCATGATGCACAGAGGACTTCATATATGCCTTGGTTTTCCATGTCAATTTTATCTTTGGGGTTTCTTAGGATGGCTGCTATTTTTCTGTCTGTTTTGAAGGCAGTCTTGATGTGATGCCTGTGTAGTATCTTACTAATTTTGTCTGTAGTACCTCTTATGTAGGGCAGGACAGCTGTTCCATAGGTCTGTTCATCTTCTGGGTTTCCATTATATCTTAGTGTGTTTTTGTGGATCAAACCAGTGATTTTGCTTTTGTGGAAGCCGTTGGCTGTCAGTACTTTAGTCAGGGTGCATAGTTCAGTTTTTATGTGTGTCTGGCAGACAAGACACACGCCTGGCAGACAAGACACACATAAAGACTGAACTGTTCATTTTTCAATATATTTAGGATTTGTTCTCAGCTGCATGCCACAAATTAAAAATGCGCATAGAAAAAGCAACATAGAGCTCAACTCTTTCAATCCTTGTAAAAATATATATTTACAGAGGGGAATTCTACTACATTCAACAAAACAACCCCTGACATTTGCATAAATTGCAAATTGCACCCCTAGCTCATAGTTCAACTCAATTCTACTAAATTGCCACAAAGTGTTCAAAAGTAGACTTGGTTGAATGCTGGGTACAAAGCGCTTCATACACAATACATGGAGAACTCTCTTATGTATTGCCTGCACGCATATCTGATCTTAATGTCACATAAAAACTGTATATGGTTAGGTGTGGTGTGTCAGTCTGATAAACCACACAAACTTGAGAGGGAGAATGAGATTATGCTAGAGGAATTAGAAATAACAGACAAGTAGCTGATCAGAATGACCAAAGACATAACAGAAATCAAATGTTATCAAAGAAGGGGAAAAAAGTAAACGGGATTTTTTTCCTTTGAGTCATGTCTGTGGCTCTCCTGCATAGGATGATTTAATTAGAGAAATAGCTCTATTATTATTCAACCACATAATCACATTATAGGGTGATTACTTTGACTGTGATCTTAAACACACACATATACACTCTCACACACGAGACTTATTCATCTCAGTGGCGTTCTTCTAAGACTTATAGTTACAGGATTTTGTCTTTTTCTCTTCTAATCGCTACAGAGTTATTAAGGCAGTGAATCATGACGTTTGAGTCTGTTATATAACAATGTTTTGAAGTAGCTAGATCCCTTTCAAGATCAAAGGCCAATGATTTTGTCTAAGAGGGTGTGAAGGAAAACATTACCATTACATTTCGCCTGCAGTTTATTTCCCAAAAGCCATTAATATAAATTAGGTGTTCAGAATAAAATTTGTATGCAAAATCCCAACCTCACTTCCTATTATTTCTATATGAGATTGTTCATACTAGTTGCATTTCAAGGTTCAATATCTAAGCTTTGTCAGCACAAGGGCACCCTATACCAGGGGTGTCAAATTCAAGGCCCACAGGGTGAATCCGGCCTGCAGGGTGCTTAGATATGGCCTGTGAGGTCAGCCTGAAAACATTGACGAACTCTTGTGGCCTGTGGTGCCTCTGCCAGTGAAAACAGAGCTCGGGAGGGCCACATGTTGCCCTCCCAAGCTCTGTTTTCAACCGTGACAAACTCCTGCAGCCCTCTGCCAGTAAAAATGAAGCTCAGAAGGCCACACGGAGGGCTGCAGAAGGCTGTTGCAGTAGAAAACGGAGCTTGGGAGGCCTGTGTACATATTCGCTGGCAGAGGGCTGCAGGAGGCCATCTCAGCCAAAAATGAATGTTGAGCTGGCCACGCCTCCCCCCGGCCAGGCCCCCCCAAGGACAAACACAATCCTGATGCAGCCTTCGATGAAATCAAGTTTGGCACCCTGCCCTATACTCAAGTTCTTCTGAGCAACTTCTCACATTATCAGGATATGGTGATACATATCTCCTAAACTTATCCCCATACTATTCTAGAAATGTTCCTGTGGGACAAATTATAGCTGCAATCAATGATTGTTATAGCCCAGAGGTCACTCCTAAATATCTGAAAGAAGATGGGAGCCAGGGTCCAAATAGAGTAACTAGTGCTTAAATAATTCCCATCAATCTTTCCTTGGTAGAGAAGAGCTGTAGTGGTGCAATGGTTAGAGGGCAATATTGCAGGCTAACTCTGCTTGTAGTCAAGACTTCGATCCTGACCGGCAGAAGGTTAACTCAGCCTACCATCCTTCCAAGGTTAATAAAATGAGGACCCAGATTGTTGGAGGGAATATGCAAGCTCTGTAAACTGCTCAGAGAGGGTTGTAAAGCACTATAAAGTGATATATAAGTCTTATTGCTATTGCTATTTTAATGCAAAGGAAATCTGAGGCTGGGACTGCTACCTCTTTTATATAACAGTTGGTGCATAAAGCTGTTCTTTTGTTGAACTAAAAGGAGTTTTGATTAAAAAATATACACAATTTTAGTAGTCAGTAGCCTGAACTGTAGTTAGTAGTAACCATCAGATTGGCACAATATATTAGTTCCAGGTTCTGAAAGGAAGTTATGAGTTGGGAATGAGTAAATATACTTTTCTTGAATTCTTCTGTATAAACCTCCAGCTTATTGCAAAGGCACAGAGTGTGTTTGCTTGAAGCATAGTGAGGACTTTGAAGACTCTGTGACTGGACCAAGGCACATTTCCTGACTAAGGCAGCCTCTCTACAGTCCGTTGTCCCCAGACAAATCTATGAGAAAAAGGATTCATTCACTGTGGGAAACAGGAAATTGCTAAAGAACATTCCTTTAAATAGTTCCTGGGGAATTTCTGCTTTAAGATTACCATTATTTTTTCATGAATCGGACTGTAAATATATAATGAAACATAAATATTTTGTATTTTGGCTAATAAAAAATTCAGGCATATAAAAGATGCATGCTTGCTAAAAATAAGTAGCTGTGGTCAGATTATGTTAAAGGCAAATTCACAACTCCAACAACTCAACAGCAAGTAGCAGTAGTATGAAAAAGGAAGAGTTTACTAAAATTCATATGCCTGGCCCTTTGAGCAAGGCAAACAAGTTAGTGTCCTAGATATATTCGATTTGAGATTATAGTAAAGAATAGTCACCCTGCAAGAAAACTTGTTTGGTAGGAGATTATTATATCTTATCTCCTGTCCAGAGTGAATGAGAGCTCGTATCTGTCATATGGAGTGTGATTGAGGTGTTGCATTCATTAGGCTAAGATTGGGAAAACCTGGTTCTAAATTTCTCCCCAGCCATGGAAGCTCACTGTGCAACTTTGCTCTAGGCACTCTCTCTCAGCCCAGCCTACCTGGCAGGGTTGTGATGGAGGTGGGAATGGATCAATGCAATGTATAATCTAGGAAAGGGGTGTCAAACTCAAGGCTGCAGGCCAGATTCGGCTCATGGGATGCTTAGATCTGGCCCGTGAGGCTGGCCTGGAAACAGGAAAGGACCAGCCCACGATGCCTTTGCCAGTGAAAACAGAGCTCAGTCCCCCCCATGCACAGCCCCCCCATGCTCCGTTTTTGCTGGCAGAGAGCTATCAAAACAAACGAAAAACAAAAGGAGAAATGTTTCCCCTTTTGTATTTGAGCATGCAAGAAGGGACAGGAAAGGAGAAAGGGAAAGAGGAAAGACAAAGGGAAAGAAGAAAAGATGAAAAGAGAACAGGGAAGGAAAAATAAGGAAATGGGAAAGAAGAAGAAAGGAGAATGAAGAGTGAAGGAAAAAGAAGAAAAGGGAAGGAAGGAAGGAAGGAAGGAAGGAAGGAAGGAAGGAAGGAAGGAAGGAAGGAAGGAAGGAAGGAAGGATTATAATGAGAGTGAGACAGGGTCTCATGGAAGTCCTGTCTTAGCACTTGGCCACCAAATGTGCCCCTCCCACGAGTCCCATGGCCACCCCCACCCCTGGCCATACCCCCAGCCCTCCGAGGTCACAACCACTATGCGGCCCACAATGAAATCGAGCTTGACACCCCTAATCTAGGATATCAATCCATCAATATTTGAAAATAGCATGAAAATGTTGTAGATGCTATAATTTCATCTCCGTTGTATATTTTTTATAGTGCAGGGGGAGGATTTTTTATGCAGATTGGTTGTGGTTTACAGATCCAAGTTTTCTCTCCCCCCCTGACTCTTTTTGTTTTCTCACCAGCATTTGAGTTCCAGGTGTGATATTATCATATTTTATCATAGACCACAGTTTCCACAATGTTCTCAACTGAGCCTCATTACAATACTTTGGTCAAAGGTGTAATAGATGCTAGTCATCTGAAAAATGCATTCTTGAATGTTGTCAACAAATAACCATTTAGGTTTTAGGTTGTTAGATTTCAGAACTGCTTAACACACAGATTTTGCTGCTGATTCCTCGAAAAGAGACAGGACATTACCATGAAAAGCCAAATGCTAGGCAGATAAATGTGCTAATAGGAAAGAACTATTCAATCAATTCAGCCCAAGCAAACAAGGCTGATGTTGGAGTAAGCAAAGTATGGGCAAAATAATTGTGTTAAATTATTCAGCTAACACGCTAGGCTAAGCATCTTTTTAAAAGTAAGTATCTCCTTTATTTGGATTGGGCAAATCCTGTGGCTGCATTTTGCAACAACTAGCCCACCTTCTGCATAGCAGAACGGTCACTTCACACCTGCACTCTGCAATTGTCCAGCACCAGGCTGCCATGAACCCTGGGGGCAGGGAGGGGCCAGTTAGAAGGAAGCTTGGGGAAAACTGAAAGTGTGCCTCTCAGAGATGGCACCTCAGGATTATTTTCCTGTGAGAAGAATGCAGCGGCATTCTCAGAGTGACCAAAACTTCTTCTTTGAAATTGATTGGACAATGGGATGACCAGCAATGGGAGGTGCCTGGTGTGTGCGGAGGGGAAGCTACATCTAGGGATTTGGCGCACAAACTTCAGTTCTGGCTTTGCTTTATTGTAATCCACTTGACCTTCGGTAAACTATACCTTTCTCAACAAATGGAGTCAAGGATCATTCTTGCTTAAAGGCTCAGGTTGTGGGCAGGACCAGGCATGGGATTCTACCAGTTCTGTCCACCTCCATAGAACTGGTAGCTCTGAAGAGCAGCAGACATAGAACCGGTTCTATGTCTGCTGATGTTTTTGCCCACCTGCCCACCTGGGCTCTTACCTGATCTTTATTTCCTGATGTTTCAACTTCAGCTGCGAACAAGGCACAGCTGCAGTTAAAAAAGCAGGAAAAAAGGGCTGTTTCAAAGGCTGCTTCTCTGCAGGCAGCGTGCTGATGACGATTAACAGGCATGTGGCTCGCAGCGTGCAGGGAAGCACATCATAAATCACCGAACCTCATAAATCCCAAACCGGTAGTTAACCCTGTGGTATCCCACCCCTGGACAGGACTGACACTATGAACTACTCTAATCACCAGGAAAGCGCCTGCTGAAGATTCCACACTGCCTTATCCCATGTGATCCTCAGGCTGTAACATGCTCCCTCCAATGGCCCCATTGTCCCAATCTTTAGGAAATTGGGATTGCTTCAGTCATCCTCCTAATTTTCAGAGAAAAACAGAGTAAAAAAAAAACCATGACAAACAAATATCTCTTTGTCCCCGTCTAGAGTTAAAAGCCATTTTTTGTTCCAAGATTATTTGGAAGAGAAATGGTGGGATTGATTTTTCCAGGCTGCTGCTGTATGCGCTGGCTGGCACTATGGGAATACTGCAGAGTTAAACAACGGTTTCTTAGAAATAAGCCAATGATATGCATCTGTATCATTAGCAAAGATGGCTGGACAACCTCAGACAGTCAGGAGGAACGGAATATACTAAAAAGAAAGCAGAGCTTTCATTTATAAAACAAGACTTGATTTACACCTTCTGATTCTGCTGCATCTAAATAAACCCTGCTTGGAAAAAAACCTTTTATTTTTCGTAGAAATACTTGTTCCCTGCAAAGTGATTAAGGTTATTTTTCGGGTAGCATCAATATTTTTTTTTCATTTTTAGAAAATCAGGATCGCTCTTCTAGAAGATTGTCTCATGTTTATTCTTAGATAATAATACAGGACCTAAGCTGTCCCTTTAACTTTTCATGATAAAAATCATACATATTTGACAATATATATATATTGTCTGTAAAAACAGCCAGTTTGGTGTAGTGGTGAAGGCACCAGGCTAGAAACAGGAGACTGTGAATTCTAGTCCTAGCTTGGTTAAACCATATTTCCAAAATCCTGCCAAGAAGACTGCAGCTACTTCTCCAGGTAGGAGTCAACACTAATTCAGTGGCCATGACTTCATTTCTGGCATAGGTGAATTAAAACTAAGTGGATACAGGATGAGGCTTACTGGCATGAGGTTGGGCCACATAATGAGCCAGTCAAACCTATTTATAAAGCACTTATTAGTTTTTAGAATATAGGTGTTTGTGCGGAAGGCCATCATGGGGAAAATCATTAAAAATAAAACGATTAAAATATGGTCCAAAGAAGCCATGTATGTGTGCATGACCAGAGCAACAGATGCATTTAAAAGTTTCACTGAAGTTTTGCCAAACCAATTTGCACTGATGGAAGAAAGAGTTTTAGTATTCAGCAGCGTAATTAGTGTAATGGAAATTTCAAGGATACCTTATTTATTTGCTGGATACAATCTTTGCATAGTAACAGCTGGGACTGGGGGTCATGGCTTGTGTTCATGGAGTGGAACTAAAATGATGTGCTCTTTTCTTTAAAATAATATTTAAATGGGATGTTGGTCTAGTCTGCCCCAGCTGTGGGAAGAGACATTTCATGTGGCTGCTGGCCCAGCTAAAAGATTTGACTTCTTGCATTTCTAAGCTGTGCTGTCAACACTGTTATTTAATATGGTGCTGAAAAAGCATTTAATCAGTGACATGTAATGAAATGTGAAAAGCAGAACGCAAGAAGCGATTAGCACTTGTTGAATTCTTGGTAACTTAGGAAGAACATGACACATGTTGGTATCTCATGATATTTACTGTTTGTTCAGAAAAGCTATTTGATCTGGATTATTATTTTTTTACAGGGAAGATTAAGAATTCTGATGATATGCACACACCATGTCAGCTGATCAACAATATAGTAAGTGGTTGGTTCATGTTTTTTATTCTGTAATGTGCTTTTTGAAGAGAAGAGAGAAGGAAAGAAATGTAATGCCCAGATAACAAAGAAATTCAATGTCTTTTAAAGCTGGGTTTCTATGACTAAAAGATTTATTTTCCGAGCCTGCCTTACTTTTTCACAAATGTATTGTGAAATTGGTCTAAGGACGCTAGCCAATTCTGAAAAACCAAATGCTTGGACCACACATATTTTCCTACAGCACTGATTCCTCTCCTCTCCTCTCCCTCTTTCCTTTCTCTTTCCTCCCCTCCCTTCCGTTCCCTGTGCATTTTTGCAAATCATCCCAGAAAGATTGCTTTGGATAAGATGTATGTTATAATTTCTTCCAGTTGCCCAATTTCAGTCAAGGTCCTTTGCTTTCTCAAACTGATATGAGTGAAGTTTCATTTATTTAGATCAGAACATCTTGACATTCTCAGATGCAACCAAATGACTGTTCTTGAGCTTGTCATATAATATGCATCAGCAAAGCTAGATTGTCCTTCAGATGACACCAGGCATGGCTTCCCAAAGTATCTGTATAATAATGAATTAGTGACATTTACATTTTATACTTAATCAGACATAAAACTGTAATATGTGAAGCAATAAAATGGTTCCTATTCCTGTCCATATTCATAGTATATTCTATTACAGATCACTTAGCAACCATTCAAAATTACAATGAACTTCCCTGGGAATATACATACGACTTAGTTTTGAAGTTCTGACAGCCACCCTCCCCTTAGTCACATGACCTCATTTCAGGCATCAGCAACCAGACTGTATTTATGGCCATTTGCAGCATATTTCAACATCTTTGCAAAAAAAATGGCATTTACTTTTGGGTTTTGGCAAAACAGCCCATAGTGATCCATTGTTTTGCTTAATGATTGCAGAAGTCACTTAATGACTACAGCATTTGTTTAATGACTGCAACCTTTGCTTAACAGTCACAAAAAAGGTTATAAAATCTGGTTGGTCATGTGGGTGATCTGTTTTATAACCAACAAGATTTACTGTTGTGATGGGCAGCCTTTATTATGGTCATAAGTTGAATACTTATACTATAGAAAATAGTATCTATCTCTATCTATCTATCTAATTTGTTGCCCACTCATCTCACAGTTCAAAGTGACTCTTTTAATTCTTATCCAATAATTATGTAAAAGTTTTAGTTGCAACAAATGGCCAAATATTTAATTTTAAAACAGGCAATTGGGGATGAAATACACTGCTCAAAAAAAATAAATAAAGGGAACACTTAAACAACACAATGTAACTCCAAGTCAATCACACTTCTGTGAAATCAAACTGTCCACTGAGGTAGCAACACTGATTGACAATCAATTTCACATGCCGTTGTGCAAATGGAATAGGCAACAGGTGGAAAGCATAGGCAGTTAGCAAGACATCCCCAATAAAGGAGTGGTTCTGCAGGTGGTGACCACAGACCACTTCTCAGTTCCTATGCTTTCTGGCTGATGGTTCGGTCACTTTTGAATGCTGGTGGTGCTTTCACTCTAGTGTAGCATGAGACGGAATCTACAACCCACAAAAGTGGCTCAGGTAGTGCAGCTCATCCAGGATGGCACATCAATGCGAGCTGTGGCAAGAAGGTTTGCTGTGTCTGTCAGCGTAGTGTCCAGAGCATGGAGGTGCTACCAGGAGACAGGCCAGTACATCAGGAAACGTGGAGGAGGCTGTAGGAGGGCAACAGCCCAGCATCAGGACCTCTACCTCTGCCTTTGTGCAAGGAGGGACAGGAGGAGCACTGCCAGAGCCCTGCAAAATGACCTCCAGTGGGCCACAAATGTGCATGTGGCTGCTCAAATGGTCAGGAACAGACCCCATGAGGGTGGTATGAGGGCCTGACATCCACAGGTGGGGGTTGTGCTTATAGACCAACACCGTGCATGATGTTTGGTATTTGCCAGAGAACACCAAGATTGGCAAATTCGCCACTGGCACCCTGTGCTTTTCACAGATGAAAGCAGGTTCACACTGAGCACATGTGACAAACGTGACAGGGTCTGGAGATGCCATGTAGAACGTTCTGCTGCCTGCAACATCCTCCAGCATGACCAGTTTGGCAGTGGGTCAGTAATGGTGTGGGATGGCATTTCTTTAGGGGGCCGCACAGCTCATTTTATTTTTTTGAGCAGTGTATATTAAGAACTGGAAAGACACCAAATCTTTATAACTAAAAGTTAAGTTGTTCAAGAAACAGGAGTTACATTTCTGTGGTAGGTGTTCTGCACTAACACAGACACTAAAGCTGAAGTCCACTAGGGGTGTTATACTGCCAAAAATTGCTTTAAAAATGTCTAGTTGTCATAAAACCATCCATGACAAAATTGTCTCCCTATTTACCTCAGACATTTCATATTTCTACCTTTCAACTTATAAAACCTTTTTACATCACTCTCCATTTTTTGGAGTAAAGCCATCTTCCCCCGTGTTTTCTTCACACATAAGGAGTCTACTCTCTTTTTATTGCTGCATTCAGTGAGAAAGGATTATGCAATTTCCTGAGTGTTTTTAATGTGGGGGAGAGGTTTAGGGTGACAAATGCACGTTCTAGAGCTCAAACATCTCAGTAAAATCATTCAACTTAGGGGATGAGGGATTATTATTATTATTTTTCTTTAAGAAGTGCTGCCCATGACTGCTTTAAGGAAGCATCCCAATTCCACACGATTATCCTCAAAATATTGTGCAAATCTTTCCCAGCCGCCTTTGTTAGGTAAATGACTCGGTTTGGATCTACCCAAATTTTGGGTAGGCCAGAATTTTGTTCACCTCCCTCTTACCTATCCATTTCTACCAGCAAAGAAATATCTTCACAAGAGAAGATATTTTCCTGCAGAAAGCTCCTTTTTTCTTTCGGCAGAGGTGATATACTGTAAATACTAAACCGTACCGGGATTGTGACTTGTTCGTGTATGCCTCTGTTGATTTGGGAGTTTCCTTGGTATAGGATCTGGTTCTTTGCAAGCTGGTGTCCACTGGACTTTCCAGCCTCCTAGCTTTAAACCAAACGGGGTCTCTAGATGCTTCTCACCACCCCAACTTTAGTTTTAAGCCTTTGAATAAAGGGGGATAGACTTCTTTTGTCTGTTCCCTGGGAAACTCCATGTAAGAACAGAAAACAGGTTGTGGTTTTGAACTGAAAACAAGTTCAGTTCTAATCTTCCTCTAACTTGTTGACAGAAGTCAAACAATTAAAATAATCAAGTCTTACATCAAATCCCACTTTTTCTTTCAGCCGAGCTGAGAATTACCCCCAGACAAAGTCCCTTTTGAACTTTTTAAAATCTTCCCACTACCTTGACTTTTGTGAGAGTTCTTGTGAGGGGGGGAAGGATTGGATTTCTATTCCAGAAGAACAGCAAGGAAGACAACATGGCTCTACTCCAGCGGCACCATCTTGACTGGCAATTTGGGTGGACCTTCACTAAGGCCTTCCACCTCACCAGCAATTCTCTTCAACTCCACTGCTGGGCTCCCCCGCACCCCCCGGCCCTTCTGCCCAGTTCCTTTGACTTCATTTCTCCTTAATCCAAATTGCTTTCCTCGCCTCCATTTCTTCCTGCCACAGTATGTCAGGAAGTATTCTCCTGTTACTGTCCTGCTCATATCTTCTTCCCTCCATCTCTCCTGTTCTTCTTATCTGCCTCTCACTGCCCTTCCCCAATCTCTTGCTGCCTTTTCACTCACTGGTGGCTCTGAGACCCATGTTTATCCCCCACTCTCTCTTTCTCTCTCTCTTCAATCTATCATCAAGCTTCCCCCCCCTTCCCCCCCATTCATTCAACCCTCCTCCCTCTGAGTCTTCTCTTCTGTCATAAACTGGTTCTTGGTCTCTATAATCTGGCTCTTTTTGCCACTGGACTCTGAATGCCTGCCATCATCTCTTGCTGTTCTATCTAGCTGCCTTGCCTCATCCTTAAGTTACCTCTCATCCTCTGATCAACCTCCTTGCTCATTTCCAGGTTCATCTCCTCACTTACGGGTAGTCCTTGATTTATAACTGTTCGTTTTAGTGAGCATTCAACGTTACGGCACTGAAAAAGGCGACTTAGGACCGTGTTTCACACTTACGACCGTTGCATCCTCATCCAGTGATCAAAATTCAGATGCTTGACAACTGGCTCATCTTCGTGACGGTTGCAGTGCCCTGGGACAACTTTTTGCAAACTTCAGATAAAGCAAAGTCAACGGGGAAGGAAGCCAGATTCATTTAACCCCCGTGTTACTCACTTAACAACTGCGATGATTCCCTTAACAACTGTGGCAAGAAAGGTTGTAAAATGGGGCAAAATTCTCTTAACAACAAAAATCTGAGGCTCCATAGTGGTCATAACTTGAGGACTACCCGTATTTTCCAACTGGACTTTCCTCCACGTTGTCTTTCCTCCCTTTGGTCATTCTCTCTTCTCTTTGTCACTTTGCTCACCTCTTCGGTTTCTCCTTGCTTCTAGGGAGCCTCCGTCTCTTTTTCTGGTTGAAGATGTGGGTCTCTCTTTTTCTACTTGACCCCTCTTCAAGACCACATTCTCCCCATCGACTGCCTCTTGATTTCCTTGAATCTGCCCAGCCCTTCCCTCTCACCTCTCAGGCTTTGGGGACTCTCCCCGTCAGTTATCTCTTTTTCTTTCACATCAGATCAGCGATCCTTCCCCCCCCCCCCGCCTCTGTTTTTCTTGGCATTGCACCTTGACAGTTTCTTCTTGGAAAAGAAAAAAAGGGCGGGAAACGCATCAAGCCCTCCCTTTCTGAAGCTACATCCTCACTCTATTACTCATTTTCTTGTTTTTATTTCTCCTGCAGAAAACCCCTCTTCCAAATCCATTCCTGCCAAATGGTCTGCAATGCCCATGATTATTATGGATGGTTGCACAGTCAGCCAGATGTTTAGACTGGATTTGGCATTTTTATCCACCTATCGAGCCCCTCCTAAGGACCTAGGATTATTATTGTTATTTAAATTGTATTAAAATAACTCACACCCATAGATGGTGGGTGCTTACACATGCAAAGCAGTCAAAACAGTCAAAAACGTACAATCCACAGACATCCCAAACTAAAACAGTCAAACGATAAATCAAGCTAAATTAGGGCCCCCACAAACTCATGAAGTCCAGGCCTGGAACCAAGGCCAGATTTTAAGAACCCTAGAAGAGAGAATGTGTCTGTATCTCGGGGGAGGGGGATGTTATTACTCCAGAGAGTAGAGGATGTGGCAGAGAAGGTACAACCCCTTGCTGCCACGAGATGACCATATTTAACAGGAAAGACCTGGCATGTACCCACTCTGTGAGAATGGACCGATAAGGCTTATTAAAGTTTTTAAGTATTTTTTTTAAAAGCCTGTCTTTATTATTTTTAAAAGCAATTCATATATCTAATACTCCTTCCTCTTCTGATTTCCCCTGCCATAACAGCACCCAGTTGCTTTTATGTCTCAGGCAGGGCTAAAACTCAAATTCTTCTGATTGCTAAGCAGGTGCCTTGACTAATGGATCAAAATGTTTTCTTTGGAAGTGGCTATGGACATTAAACAAACAAACAAACAAACAAACAAACAAATAAATAAAATAGCAATACCAATACCAATAACTCTTAGACTTCTATACCGCTTCACAGTGCTTTACTGCCCTCTCTAAGCAGTTTACAGAGTCAGCCTATTGTCCTCAACAATCTGGGTCCTCATTTTACTGACCTCAGAAGGATGGAAGCCTGAGTCAACCTTGAGCCTGGTGAGACCCAAACTGCCAAACTGTTGGCAGTCAGCAGTCAGCAGAATTAACCTGCAGTACACTTTCCAACCACTGTGCCACCACAGAAACTAGTTGGAGATAGGTGGTTTCTCAAGTACTCAGGCCCTATACCAGAATGGACTTTGTATTAATGACCAGCCCCTTGAATTGCACTGGAAATTGACTGTCAACTAATCCATCTGATGAAGCAGTGGTGACACCTTGGCATATCAGGAGGCATCCATTACTATTGTGCCACTGCATTTTGTACCAGCTGTAACTTCTGGATGATTTTCAAAGATAGCCCCCTGCAGAATTCATTGCAATAATCCAGTTATGATCTGACCAGCACATGAGTAACTGTCTTTGGCCTTCTGATCGAGGAAAGAATGCAACTGGTATATAAGATGAACCGGTGCAAAGCTGCCATCTGCTCTTTGAGTAGCTGCAAGTCCAGAAGGACCCCAAAGTTGTGCACTAGTCTAGAATGGGAAAGTGTTTACCTCATCAAGACCAATAATAGAAACATCCCTGACTTTTTTTGGGGGTGGTGGTGGTTTGCAATCACAGCCATTCAGCCTTGGCAAAATTAAGCCAAAATCAGTTTTTCCTGTTCAGACCCAAACTGCCTCCAGACATTGTGGCAGTATTTTGACAACTTTACTATCACAGCTTGGTGATGTGACAGAAAGCTGGATATCATCAGTGTGCATTAATATTCAACCCAAATACTTTTAAAAGATTGAATTGTGCATTTGGACATGGAATGTTCATCTCCAGGAGTGCCTACATTCCATAAGACTAATATCCCCACGTCTACCATCACCATTCATACAAGAAGCAAAAGAGGTTCTTCAAGAAAGAGAGGAAAATCAAGATCCTAATAGCCAATGAGCCCAACATCGATACCTGGAAAGTTATTTTAGTACATATACAATAAGTATTTTCTGTGGCTATAGAAACTCAGACCAGAAATAATGCCCTAGTTTCTGTGGTCATAGAAAATACCTGGGTTGCACAAGTATATTTCTCAAAACTTTTTTCTCCAAGAAGCCCTCTGGTTTATAAAATGTGACCCACCTTTTTACTTAGATGTTACCCTTGGTAATTATTGCTGCAATCTTCTTGGAGATGCCTTTACATGTTGTTCTCCCCAGGGTGTCAGATAGATAGGATTTCACATCCTCTCTCTCTCTCTTTGAAAATAGCAGGGGAAATTATAAGCAAAGGGGGAGAAATCTATAGCATTACCTGCTGATCCAGGTCCTTTTGACATACACAATAAGCAGTTCCTCTCCTTATGGTAATTAAGCCAAGATCATAAGTTATTGAAGCAACTCTAATGGGAAGTGATGCCAACTTGGAAATCTTTTAACCCTCTATTTCACTTTTGCCATCACTCTGGCTTATACCTCCTCGCTACTTTTTCCAGGAATTGTCTCTCTGACTTTCCAACAACAACAACTCCCCCATGTGCTCCCAACTATGTCTTAAATATGCATTTTTCCTCGGGAAGATTTCCTCAGGATGGCCTTGATACTGGCATCTGGGTTGATAGCCTGGGCAGAGGCGGATAATAAGATATTTTCCATGCCACAGAAATTAGGACCAGAAATAATGGCCATGAAGTACAGCCACTGAGATTTCATTTAAACATAAAGTAAAACTTCCTGATCTGGGCCATAATGGACTAATTTATCTTTAAGAATGGTGGATTCTCCATCTCTGAAGGTTTTTAAGAAAAAGCTAAACAGCTCTCTCTTTCTCAATCTAAGGCCGATAATTAATATATTTTTCCTGGCCATTGTAGAGAGTTAGACTAGCAATCTTTGTCTTTCTTCCAATTCCACAATTCTATGATGTGTCTATGAATAAGTTCAATTTGTGAGAGGCGTGAGATGGGGAAGAGGACAAAGAAATAAAATAATCTCACCAACAGATCCATAAAAATTGGGAGGGAAGGGGAGGGAAGCAGGATTTTATTTATGTAACAGATTTGAGCTGGGGCTGAGAATGTACAGTAGTTTAACTCTGTGTCAGAAATATATGTAGGATGCTGCATTCTGATTCATGCCTAATTTCCATAATTTAAGTCTTGCGAAATTGAGAAGTGGGAATCAGTAAACAACTTCAGTCTTATGCCTTAAAGCCACTATGAGCTTCCAGAGGCTGAACAAAAGCTTTTTATCTATGCAACTTGCTTGAAAGGCAGAGGAGGATGCAGGAAGCACTTGACCAACCACATTACATGGCTGCTAAGCTGCTGACTTATGTTGGAATGACACCCTTTAATACACCTGTACCCAGCCCAGTGCAACCACCACAGCATCGCAGTAAACCTGTTTCAATATCTAAAGGTAGAAAGTGGGTTTTTTTTTTTTTAATCAGGGCAACCTGGTCTACTCAAATATGGGACGCAGCATACTGCTTCTGCTTTTACCTTTCAGCCCCAATCCAGGAGGCTTCACAGGAGAGGCAGAGAATCAATCTCTGACTTAGAGGTTAATCCATCTACCTACAGTAATAGGTAAGTAGCATGGGTTCAAATCCCAGAAGGATATGGCTAGCTGATGAGAGTTAAAAAGCTTGAAATAGATCTATTCTGGTCTCCATTTATTTCTTTGTTGGTAAATATAAATTTAACACAAAAAATATAGGTAGAAAGGTACAAAAGATCAGATCTTATTTTTGACTGTGCTGCTGATATCTTCCTGAATGCCCACTGGGCTTTTTGTTCAACAATTTTTGCCCTCAGAAAACAAAAGTGAAAAGAAAGAAAGCCCCAAAAGAGGCGACTGGAGAACTGACGAAGTTTCTTGGATAACAGATATTTTAACAGGTTTAACAGAGTTGGAAGGGACTTGGTAAGTCATCTAGTCCGACCCACTTGCCCAAGCAGGAGACCCTGTCTTCAAGGAAAAATGAAGAAGTCCAGTTGTTTCTTGAAAAAACACCTTTGGGACAACAATTGCCTGGTTGACTGAAAGGAAGGAAGAAACACAGCTTGAGAGTTGCATAGTGGCCATTCCTAGGGCAGGAATATTTGGCTAACGTTTTGTGCGTACGTGGTTTTGCTTTGCTTACTTTTGACTCTTGTTGGAGTCACATTGCACTTTCTGGAACCACCAGCAGGTAAAAAGGAATGTACACAAGCACTCATCCTGATTATATAAGGGCATGTAACCAAAGCACCGTGTGGTGTCTTCCTCCTCGGACCTTGGCGTTTCTTACTGTTTCATGGTGCGTCAGCTGTGAAGGCAGCTGCATCCTTAAAGGACCTAGTTCTTCCCACCCATTTTTCCTCCAATAAGACATTATTCATTTTTATTGTTTCCATTGCACTATTCAATGTAATTGCATTTAAAAGCCTGATTTTACTTTGGAGAATGAACCACACAGTTTCTGATTATCTTGTTTTGGTGTGGGTTTTTTTTTCACCCAAACTCCGTTAAAAAAAGTATGAGGGTGAAGGTTTGTTCTCCGAGCCTGTAGGTTGGTTTCCGAACATCTCCAAACCAAGCTAGGTAACATCTTCAGAGGACTTTACGATTTCCCCTATACTCCATTGAAGATGTTACCTAGCCTGGTAATGAAACGTTTGGAAACCTACCCACAACCTTGGAGAATGAATCTTCACCCTCATCCTATACCTGAGCTACAGATATTCATCACTATTGCAAAATAATACCAGATTTCCACCCTGATTATATAAGGGCACGCTAACCTCCAGAAGGAAACAAAAGCAAATCACAATTTATTTCATTGTGCTAAGTTGTATCATAGCCTTATGAGTTCAACGGCCCAAACAATAGGTGATATTTGATCTGGGTGCTGTTTATAGGCACAGTTACAGTTTTGGCTTGAAGAATGAAAAGGAAGAGAATAGTCTTGTTGTAGCTATCAATGAAACAGAAGTTGTGGGTTAAGGTTTTTCACATTAATAGCAGCATTTAAAGCATTGTAGGTATATTTTGCATTTCACATTAATAGCAGCATTTAAAGCACTGTAGGTATATTTTGCAGATAGAAGGAAGCTTTTGTTCTGTCAACTGACCAGGCTTAAAGCAGCATTTCCATAGACTGATAGTGATTAAGATATTGTACAAAGGATGATGCATTTTCAGAAATAAGTCTGGCTTCCCAGCTGGTTACCATCTGCTGTATGACTGAAGTGAAAGAATCCACAATGTGAAATTTGCTCGTATGGGTTTTTATAGGGAGCTGACATCATTGGAACTTCATATTAAACTTCTGAGAGGTGAGCAGAACCCCGCCCCCCCCCCAAAAAAACGGTAAATATATATTTAGAATATTTTTGAGGATATTTATGCAAGCAGCTTTCTCTGCAGTCATACACTTATTATCCAGCCTAAGTGAGATTTCAGAGGAACAGTTAAGAGTACAAGCCACATTCTAGAGTTATTGTATAGGCCCTTTGCTGGGACAAAATTTGATTAGAGTTTGTGTAGTTGAAATGGGGACATACTTTAAAAGTAAAAAATGGACTTTTCTATACCACTGGTTCCCAACCTTTTTTTCGCCCTGCACCCCTAAAGAAATTTTACTCGAACCTCGCACCCCCTGAAATTTAGATTTTAGGAACTACTGAATGCATTAAATATATGGTAGGATTGAATCTTTTCAGCTATGTATGTGATGGCCACTAAAAACGATACTTAACTCTAAAATGAAAACAAAGTTAATCCATTGCAAAAGAAAATAAAAATGCCAACATATACCCAATATCCTATTATTTACCTGGACTTTTCTTGCACCCCCTGGAATATCGTCTCGCACCCCAGGTAGGGAACCCCTGCTCTATACAATATGTTTTCTCATGAGTTCCTTGTGTCTGTATGGGAAGATAAATTGGTAGGAGGAAGGGAGAATGTTTGTAATTAATTCCAGGGACAGTGGAAATCAGAGCTGCTTGCTACATTGATTGACAGGCTTAAATTATATATCTATTTTCTTCTTCTCTCAGGGAGGGAGAGAGGGACGGGGAGAGAGAGAGAGAGAGCTATATATTAAAAAAAAAAAAAAGCCAAGCAGCTCAAACGATAAAGACCATTAAACAAAAAGAACTAAAAGAAGAAACAATAGAGCACAAATGAATCCTCTGGTCTTTTTTTCCCAAAAGAAAGAGTGCCTTTCAGCAATCCAGCTCAGACAAATTAGGCAAGCAGATAATTTTAAAACATGATAATAATATAGAGATTGTATCTGCAGGGGAAGTTATGATGAAGATAAGTTGCCAGAGGCATCCCACATATGGTTCTTTTGGCTTCCAATAGAGAGGGAAATATCAACACTAGCCCAACTACATTTTATAAAGAGTTGGAATAATGATACACGATTATTTCATGTTCCATTCCCTCCATCCCCCCACTCCTCCAAAAAAAAAAGGCTTGTGTTGAAACTTGTGGGTGTAACAACATTAAACATTACTGGTAATTCTTGGTTTTATAATGAAAACGGATGAAAAAAACACAATGTAAGGTGAACTACTTGAAAATACATGCACGCAGCATGGTCTAATTAAAATTAAACTTTTTAAAATGCAAAATTAAATTATTATCGTATTGATACGTGTTGATCCCCAGTAACAGTCAATAGGAGATTCTCAACTTTGGACTGTGAATTTCATTTGGGATTGAGTAAAATATTGTATTTTTCCAAGGTAAATTAGACTGTTTTCTGAATCAGTGAGCCAAGACATGAATCAAATTATATGGTATTTCATACAATAACAGTCGATATATGATAGACGTAGAAATAGAGTAGGTATCAGCCATATAAGGAAAGGCATTTGAAAGAAGATACAAGAATCTTAAGCAAAAGTATTTGACATTGACCATTTTATTTGTTTAATTTATTTGTTGGCATGCCAATTCGGTCACAAAATGACTCAATTTATTTATAGTGATTCATTTCTTGTAACCCAAAGATGATGGGGGAAACAGCACTCCAGTGTTAAGCATGGGAAATCAGGAAGCAAGGGGGTTCAAACGAATCCAGATTTATTGCAAGCTAGCACTCTCTACAAGAATCTGAACTATTAATGGTCAAACCAAATTGGTGATAGATAAGAGTCAATGGAATTCAAGGTAGGCTGGACTTAGAACTCTTGTGGGCATGAAGAGATTCAAGACTGATATCATGCTTGACCCCTCCCTCAGGTTCATCCTGGTCATCTCTTACATCAAGTTTGGTTAATAGGAAGGAACAAGTCAGTCTGAGCAGCTATACACAAAGGCCGTATACATCCATACCATTTCTATTCACATTATGTCTATTGAACCCATTCTGGAAAAATTCCACAATATATAAAATTGTACTGTGAAATATTTGCACACAGATATTTCACAGACGTTAGTCAGTGGACCATTCATCACTTCCGTTATCAACTGCTCTGTTGTGTTCACAATGGCTATCGCCATGGGCTGACTGTGCTTTGCAAAGCCCACACAAGTGAAGAATGTGCACAAAACCAATGGATTCTATGAACAAAGCATGAAAAATAAGCAATTCAAATGCATACCGTTATATAGACACAGATCACTGGCATATTTATTCCTCTATGAAATAAAATAGTTCATCTGGGAACATGCTTTCTAATGTATATCAGCAGCATTTAAGCCAAATATTTCATACATACAGAGCCTACTCATTTTACTCATACTTTCTTTATAAGACGCCTCTCATCTTGAATCTATTAGCAGCTGTTAGCAGTTTAATATCCAGCTTCACCAGCTAAAGAGTTTGGGAGAGCTTTCAAGAAAAATACAGAAATCTGGGGAAAAAATATCCACTGGTTTCATCTAAATCTTAGCTAATACATCAGGATTTAGGAGGAGAAGAGAGTTTGGAGATTGCTCACAAAATGTTTGCATTTAGAATCAAGGGATTCTTTATTTTGGTTTTCATCAAATTCTTCCCAACTTTCTATTTTTCCTGTAAAGCCATAGTGGGAGTTCTTCATTTGACCAATGGCTGTGAGATAGGTTGTGTGAAGAACTGGCTAGATTATCTACAGGTGAAACTCAAAAAGTTAGAATATTGTGGAAAAGTTCATTTATTTCAGTAATGCAACTTAAAAGGTGAACCTAATATATGAGATAGACTTATTACATGCAAAGCAAGATAGTTCAAGCCGTGATGTGGCATAATTGAGATGATTATGGTTTACAGCTCATGAAAACCCCAAATCCACAATCTCAGAAAATTGGAATATTGTGAAAAGGTTTAATATTCTAAGCTGAAAGTGTCCCACTCTAATCAGCTAATTAAGCCATAACACCTGCAAAGGGTTCCTGAACCTTTAAATGGTCTCTCAGTCTGGTTCAGTAGGAATCACAATCATGGGAAAGACTGCTGACCTGACAGTTGTGCAGAAAACCATCATTGACACCCTCCATAAGGAGGGAAAGCCTCAAAAGGTAATTGCAAAAGAAGTTGGATGTTCCCAAAGTGCTATATCAAGGCACATTAATAGAAAGTTATGTGGAAGGGAAAAGTGTGGAAGAAAAAGGTGCACAAGCAGCAGGGATAACTGCAGCCTGGAGGGGATTGTCAGGAAAAGGCCATTCAAAAGTTTTGGGGACTTTTACAAGGAGTGGACTGAGGCTGGAGTCAGTGCATCAAGAGCCACCACACACAGACAGATCCTGGACATGGGCTTCAATTGTCATATTCCTCTTGTCAATTCGCTCCTGAACAACAAACAACATCAGAAGCGTCTTACCTGGGCTAAAGAAAAACAGAATTAATCTGTTGCTCAGTGGTCCAAAGTCCTCTTTTCTGATGAGAGTAACTTTTGCATATCATTTGGAAACCAAGGACCCAGAGTCTGGAGGAAGAATGCAGAGGCACACACTGCAAGATGCTTGAAGTCCAGTGTGAAGTTTCCACAGTCTGTGTTGATTTGGGGAGCCATGTCATCTGCTGGTGTTGGTCCACTGTGCTTCATTAAGTCCAGGGTCAACACAGTTGTCTACCAGGAGATTTTGGAGTACTTCATGCTTCCTTCTGCAGACGAGCTTTATGGGGATGCTGACTTTATTTTCCAGCAGGACTTGGCACCTGCCCACACTACCAAAAGCACCAAAACCTGGTTCAATGACCATGGGATTACTGTGCTTGATTGGCCAGCAAACTCGCCTGACCTGAACCCCATAGAGAATCTCATTGCCAAGAGAAAGATGAGAGACATGAGACCAAACAATGCAGAAGAGCTGAAGGCCGCTATTGAAGCATCCTGGTCTTTCATAACACCACAGCAGTGCCACAGGCTGATAGCTTCTATGCCAAGCCTCATTGAGGCAGTTATTGCTGCAAAAGGGGTCCAAACCAAGTACTGAGTATATATGCATGCTTATACTTTTCAGAGGTCTGATATTGTTCTATGTGCAATCATTGTTTTATTGATTGCATGTAATATTCTAATTTTCTGAGATTGTGGATTTGGGGTTTTCATGAGATGTAAGCCATAATCATCACAATTATGACAAATCACGGCTTGAATTATCTTGCTTTGCATGTAATGAGTCTATCTCATATATCAGGTTCACCTTTTAATTGCATTACTGAAATAAACGAACTTTTGCATGATATTCTAATTTTTCAAGTTTCACCTTTAGGGCCTATCTGGTCTTCCTTTGTTCAGAGTCTAGGGCGTTCACAATTAGAATTCAACATTTTACCTAAAATCTCCTCCTAGGAATGTTTATTGAGTCAGACTTTTATCTATCACATTGTTCTGTTGTTGAGGGTAGATCACTCTTTCACTTTTCATGAAGAACAGCATTCATCTAAACGTGAAGGCATAGGAATACTCTCTTGATGATGTATTGTGACCTTGGCTGTGGTCTTCACAAATAGTAGGTGTGGGTTTAACCCCGTCTTCACCAAAATACATTTCTAATCTGTTTAACTTGCCTGCTTCTCCTGGTACTTCTTATTTATTTTATTTCCTCCCTCTTTCTTTCTTTCTTTCTTTCTTTCTTTCTTTCTTTCTTTCTTTCTTTCTTTCTTTCTTTCTTTCTTTCTTTCTTTCTTTCTTTCTTTCTTTCCTTCCTTCCTTCCTTCCTTCCTTCCTTCCTTCCTTCCTTCCTTCCTTCCTTCCTTCCTTCCTTCCTTTCCTTGCCTTCTTCTACCCCCCACTTTCTGTCTGGATCTGTCTGGTATTAAATTTTTATGCTGCCCATCTTGCCTATAAGATGATTCTGGGCAGCTATGTAAACAAGTCAACATGGAAAAGACTACTACTCCTTTCTCCTCTTATTTTTCTCACAACAACCACCCTGTGAGGTGAGTTGGCAGAGAGAGGTGGACTGACCCAAAGTCACCCAGCTGGCTTTTATGCCTGAGGCATGATTAGAACTCTCAGACTGCTGGCTTCTAGCCTGGGGCCACTAGATCAAACGGACTCTCTTGGTTGCTATTTATTCAGCCTAATTCCCCTCTGTTCCACTTTGCTACTCTGAATTGCCTGCATTGGCTAGAAGCATGAAGATTGCAGGCATCATAATTCCTGATTCCCACAAAGTTTGAGGGACTGGGCACCAGAGCTTATTTGAATGCAGAAGTTTTCTGCATGCCTCATCTCTTTTCCTCTACACTTGTGGGAATCCTCTCCAGCATGGTCTTATACCAACCATCAGTACATCTGCCTATGAGAGACTCAATCGTATTAAACAGGGGGAGTGTTGAAATTGAACGTTTATTGTCTCGGAGTTTATAGAGCTTCTCGCTTTGAGAGGGATTCATTCATCTTCAAGGCAGTTTTATATGTATCTTAAAGGAATTATGAAACCAAGAAGAAGCGGGAAGATTGCAACTTGTCACATTGCACAACATAGCTCATTTGTTTCCCTTTGCTAACTGATGCTCAGTTTTTCAGAGCACAATACATTTCACCCCTCTTTCCAGAACTCAGAGGGCAATTTCAGAACAAAGCTGTTGTCAGTTTTGCACCTTTTTTGAAGACCAGGCCTATCAACTATCGTGATCTGTGTTCATTAAAGAATGAGGCCTTGAACAGCATGCTATCAATTGTATAATGCTGATGACATCCTATAACAATCATACAAGTCAATGGTTCTCAACCTCTGATCCACGAGGGGTGGGGGAGAGGCACAATGTCGTCACAGGATCTGCAAAAGCTTGAAGATACGTTGTGATTTAAATCTTGAGTTATGTCTTGGAGGGGTCCATGGCCACAAAAGGTACTTAAAAGGGATCTGTGGTGAAGAAAAGGTTGAGAACCACTGAATAAAACTCATAATATGACAATGCAGAGTTAGAATTACTACATGTATCATCAGTAATGGAAACTTCTTCATTGCTTAATAGGAACAAATATACTTCTTGGTTCCATCCCCTCCATTACAACCCCGATGGCCTGATCCTGCCCATGGTTCTACAGGGCACAGAGAGCCAATCTGAGTATCATAGTTGTAAAGCACTCCTGGCCTGTTCTTGAATTGCCATAGGCAGGAGTGGCGGGGGGGAGAGAGAACTGATGGAGAAGCTTGGTTGCTATGACCAGAAGCACATTCCACACATACCCTTCTTCAGATTGTATCCCAGGTTACTAGAGCCAGCCAGAGAGGTGTGTTTTCTACAGCCTGTGAAAGTGCTCCATTGGAGAATGTGATTTATGACATACCCTGGGAAGAGAGGGGGGAAAGGGCATAGGTGGGCAGTAAATTACGTGGGGCAGAACCGACTGCACTTGGGAAAGTGCCAGCATGTTGCTCCTAATAAATAATTGGATTTCTTTTGAAACTTGGTTCGAGGCTCATGAATTAATTAAGGCATCTGTCAGAACCCTGACAAGTCTCCAAGTACACAATTTCAGCTCCGTATATAAGCAATGTGTTAAGAAATCAATGGCCATGAAGCAGGGATAAGTAATTTGTGATGTCAGGAGGCTCTTAAATCCAAGTCCAAGCATGCTTATCATTGGCCATTATTGCTAAGAATGCTGGGAGTTCTAGCCGAATCATATCTGGGGTGCCTTAGATTGCCTACTGCAACATAGGCAATCTGTGCTTGACTTGTATACGGCCTTCTGCCTAATTTTTCAAAGCTCTCTACCAGGATTCTCTGCAACTTATGGGAATCAATAACCTGATTCACTTGTAACCCGCTCCTCAGAAAACAGGGAAGAGGAGGCCTGGTGAAAGATTGCTCCTCTTTCAATTCAAAAGATTCCAAATAAGGAGGATTACTGCTGAACACCATGACAATGCTTTACCAAGCTGCTGCTAGTTAGAGTTTAAAATGCCGAGCTAGATAGATGAAAGATTGATTCAGGCTTCTAAAAGCAGAGATTGGGTCTGCCCTTTTTTGGAAGTCCAGACTTGAACACCAAAGTCATGAATATTAAAACTACTTATATTAGAGTTGCAGTAAAGAATCTTGCAAGCCTGAATGGGTCTACCCTCCTCCCTGCCCTTATCCTGAAAGAGAACAAGAGTCAAGAGAAGGGTCAAGTTTGATGTGCTTTCTCAAATTACATTTCTGTTCTGGACTCCGATTTCTATTATCTGACCATTGCTTTGGCTGCATCTATTTCCTCCTTCCCTTCAAGGTTATTCTCACATCCCATTCCATCTGCATCTATTTCCTCCTGCCCTTCAAGGTTATTCTCACATCCCATTCCATCCCAGATGGAATGGGATGAGATGTGTTTATTTATTGCATTTATTGATTGTATAAGTGGTTCTTGATTTGCATATCAAGTAAAGCAAACATTCACAGTGCATCTGATTAAAAGCATCTGAAATCAATACATCATAAAGTAGCCAACCAAACATCAATGGCTATTTCAAACTTTATGAAAGAATCTTGTTTTTAGCATTTTTTCCAAAATGTGATCATGGAAGGGGCCAGGAAATTTCCAGGTTGGGCTGATTCCAAATGAAATTAGCAATCCTGGAGAACTGCAGCAGAAGATTTCAACTCAGTTAATACATCTGGTCGAGAAGAGGAACAGTGTCCATTGACTCCATTTCATACGATCAAGGATCTTTGTGCATATGTGCCTCTTCATGAAGGCTCCTACTCTAGGACTGGCATTCTCTATTCTTTTGTTGATGAGACCATATGCCAAGGGATCCCATTCCAAATTTAGTCCTTCAAATGTAAGTTCTGGTACAGATGGCAAGCTGCAAAGAGGAATGCAGACAATGGACATAATGCCAAATTGCTTTTCTCTACGTAAGGTAAAATGCTTTCCTCCATCTTTTTACTACCTAACAGAATGCAAAGTTGGCAGCTGAGTTCCCCGCACCTTATAATTCTCTCTTCAGTGACAACCAGAAACACTGCCTTCAAAATGAGTGGTTTCCAAAGCACAGATCGTGTTGCAACATTATAAGACCAAGTTCAGTTTTAAAAAGCTTTCAAGGTGAGAGGAAAAGATCGAAGGAGGCATGTTTCTACCACGATTACATCTAGACAGTGAATGACTAAAATAACAACAGTGAGTTGATGAAGAAGGGAGACATAGTACAGCTAGTATTTCCCATCGCCCAGTTCTGAATTTTTCCAGAGGGGGAAAAAAAAATCCCAGTAGGTGTTTAAATTCATCCTGACTTTCTATACATTCATTTTTACCAACAGTGTACAGAATTAGTGTCGTGCATTTTCCCCAAGTTCTTTTTTTTCACTGAAGAAAGAGAAATTGCTTTTCAAGGGGAAAATGAGGACATGAATGTGGTATTCTGTTAGAATTCACCGCTGTCCAATGAAATAATAATTATTATTTAGATTATATTAATAATTATTTACTTATTTATTATTTAATATGTAAATAATTCAGCAGGATTCATTTATAGAAGAAATTTGTTTATATTCAATAATATAAAACATAATGCATGTATACAATACCTATGCAGCTCTTGCAGCATGGTAGCAAATACAAGGACAAGAAGCAGAAGCCAGAACACCAGAACTCAGAATCACAGAAGCTCTATATTTATACAGACTAGCTCTATATTTATACAGACCAGTTACCCTAAGCCATGCCCAGTCTCCAAGCTGTCTCACAACAGGTGCTGTTTCTTAGTCACCAAACAGTTCCCATTGGCTGACTTGTAGAGGCTATCCCATAACATAATTTCTGATAAACTGATATTCTTATACCTATTTAACTGCAAAGTGCCCAAAGGTAGAAAGGCGGAATGTTCATCTCCAGTTATACAATTTACCCTCCAGAAGTCTGGAGCTTGCTTGGTTTCCAGTCATTCACTTGTATCAGAGCAGAAGACATTATGAGGGTGCTTCTTCTACGGTCCTTCAGAGTGGGAGATCTGGGCTGCCAGGAAGGGTGAAAATAAGGAAGTCCACAACTTATGACCACAACTGAGCTCAAAATGTACTTTGATAAGTGATAAATTTGTTAAGTGAGTTTTGCCCCATTTTATGACTTTTCTTGCAACATTTGTTAAGAGAATCACTGCCGTTGTTAAGCTAGCAACCTGGTTGTTAAGTGAACCTGGTTTCCCCAGGTTGGTGGACCTCAGGGACCACCAAACTCATAATTTTAAATCCCGGAGACTACTAATATGAATTTTGACTGACAGTGGCTTTCTGGCGTTGGTGGGAGAGGGAGAGAAAGAGAGAGAGAGAGAGAGAGAGAGAGATCTGATACAACCTCTCTCTCTCCCTCTCTCTCACACACACAGGCGGGGTGGGATTTAGACCCCTGATCTAAAGCTGTCAAAACTCCAAAAACAGGTCAAAGTAGCTCTGGGGAGGCCAGTCATAAATTAGAACCCTTTGCTAAACAAATGGCCATTAAGTGAGGACCACTTGTATTTGGTTTGCCAGTCACATGGCCACACCCACCCAGTCACATGACCAGCAAGCCACACCCACCCAGTCATGTGACCAGCAAGCCACACCCTCAAATTAGGCCACACCCACAGAAATTTGAATCCCACCCCTGGGTGGGGGGCACCGAGGGTGAGTTTGTAGCACCAAGGGGGCGGTGGACTTAAAAGGTTTGGGAACCACTGGTTTAGCATTTGCACGAGGGAACTAAACGGTCCATATCGGTATAAACAGAATAGTCTGAGTGTTTTCTGAGCAGAAGCAAACCATTCTGGGAATGATGTTAAACATTTTGACTTATTTCCCCATGAAAGAAGATTCTGAGTGTTTGAGATAATTTAAGTCCAGGGACATTGCAAAAAAAAAAAAAAGGAGAGCTACAGATAAACCATTGTGCACATAAAAAAAACATGCACCCATATGATGCCTTCTCTCCCAGAGAGAGGGATTCTTTATTTGTGTTTAAATATCCCATCTCTCTTCTATAGAGCTTGGGGGCAATATAGATCCCTGTCATCGCATGTTATTCTCAATCAATCCTGTTAGGTTTGTGACTCGGTCAAAGACGTGCTAAAGCTTGTAAGCCCAATCCCGGTTCCAAAGCTTAGCATAATACATCACAGTGGCTCTCTTAAGTAAGTGAAATGTACACTGATGGAAATAGTGTGACATCAAAGCACCCCCGATTCTTAAAAGGACACAGAGTCGAACAAATGGATTAACGTGCACAGGAGGGAGAAAATTGTAATCTTGCCTAGAGAGCTGTTTATCTATGGTCACAAGAGACCAGAGACAAAGGTAACACCAAGCAAATGTTCATTTGTTGTAAGCGTTACTTTAACATATACCGTGATAACTCAGAGGAAAATCTATCCCCAAACATTCTACCAAGGGTACATTATATGTTAGGTAAAAGTTTATGGATGTATGTTAATTATAACGTAGCTCCAGGCAGTGTACCTTTAAGTGAGGTGTCTCTATCATTCTTGATTCTCTCTTCTTAGCTGCTGCTAAGGCTGCTCTACTCCAATAATTGCTGAAATAATTCGCAAAGAGCGAAGTATTACCTTTGATCACCAGATATATCTTCCTGGACCAAGTTTCCAGGAGCTGGAAATTCAGCTGAGAAATAAATGCAGTTTCATAGGACATTAGCACATTTTGTGATGAATTCAGCAAACAAAAATGTAGCTGTATACTTTTTAAATAGTGTGCATTTTTAGGAATGGTCAACAAGATTTCTTAAGAATGTTTTCTTCTTGGAAATCTCTGTGGTAAGATATAATAAATCTAGATATCTCCATATATTTGGACACCTCTATATATCAAACTTCCACTCTAGTGCAGCAGTATTAAACTTACTATCTAAATTAGATGTCAGAAAAACTAAACAGGATACTGTAAAATGATAGTGGCAATGTCCCTAAAACTTAAAATGGGATAAAAATCTTCAGAAAACACTCCAAATTTGTTTAAATATCCCATCTATTATGGAAACAAAACAGGACTAGCCTACAAGAATTTGGCAGAAGAATCTAGTGGCAAATTCAAAAAGGAAATCCTTAAGAAATCACTTCTTTCTCAACCTTGGCAACTTTAAGATGGGTGGACTTCATTTCCCAGAATTCTCCAGTTAATTGACTGGGGAATTCTTAGAGTTGAAGCCCATCCATCTTAAAACTGAGGTTTAAGCCAAGGTTGAGGAAGATTGATATAGATAGTGCAGGAAAAAAAATGAGTAGAGGGGACTTGGGATCTTCATTGCTTCTTGTGTGTCTGCATCCTTGTCTCATAACATCAAAATATTAATGTGGAGCACCTGCAAATTTTGTAGAGACTGAGACAATGAATAAGCACACATCAGTTTATTAGTAACATTTCAAAATTTCTTGGACTAAACCAATGAAATTCTATAGCAGGAACTGAAGCTAGAAGTGATATTCCAAACCAATGGAAATCAAATGGGCATGATCAGCTAGTATCATGCCCTTGTTGGAGTCCAATTCTGAGCGGGAGATTGAGCAGCTGACAGGGAGTGTGGATCCGGTGGCTGTGGAAGAAATGGGGGAAGGGCACAGTCCAGCTGGGCATTCAGAGGAAGACCCAATGCCATCCTCTCTTCATCCTAGGGCATGCAAGGAGGAACGGAGAAGGGAGCAACGTGGCTTATGGGAGAGGAAAGGGGCCTGATCCCCTTCATGGGCTGCAGCTGGGAAGATTGTTTAAAAGGGCAAACTGCACATGGCAAAGTTGCTGGAAGCAAAGTGTGCATTATCATTGTCGAGGATTATCTGGGTTTTGGCGTCCTCCCAACTGTGTGTGCTTCATTATCTTTTGGAAGACTGTAATTTATTATCCTGGCTTGTCATGTTAATTATTTCAGAGTGGTTTGTGTTGGGTTTTTTATTTCTAATTTATCTGTATTTTGGATTCAGACTGCATTTCTTCCCTTCATAGACTGTTTTGGGAAGAGTTTGCTCTCCAGCCGAGGATAACTGGACATTGGGGGCCAAGTTGGAGGCATTAAAGGGAATATATCTACTTTGGTGACTTTGTTATTTTTTGTGCTATGCCCCAGGTCATCACAGCTAGTGACACTAAATAAGAAAGAGAGTAAAAGATATCCTGTAGCATTAGAATTTTAAAAAGTTTTCATGGCCCTTGTAGAAACCTAAGCTCTAAATTTAGCTAGCCAGTTAGCTGCATGCTGCCTCAATCACAAAAGTAACTCAGAATTTCATACTGAAGAGGTGATTTCCTGGAGAACTGAAAAGGAGAGGAGGTACAATTGCTACGTATATGAGGATAAAAGGGGAAATTGTCATAGTGGGTATCTTCCTAACATAAGGCACATAAACTATTATGTGCTGGCCAGATCCTCTGAGTCATGATGTTTTCTGTCTCCTAGGAGCATGAAACAGAGACAAGATGGAGCCAAGACTTATCCACCCATCGCAAAATTGTGCATCTCTGTGGGGACAAATTATATTGCAAAGAACCACTGAATCTTCCGTGACTCCAGGAAGCTGAGAACATCAAAACCCAGGTGGAGACTTCTCAGAAGTAAAAAGGACGAGAATTGCTATATGTCCAGATTGCCTCAGATGTGTCACCTTTTCCCCCAACCCTGTTCCAATGTGTGGGAAGAAAAATTATTCGTCAGATGTCAAGAATTCTTTCAAAGGCAAACAACAATGAATGGCAGACAGTATGGATAAGAAACCGGGAACAACTCATCCCAGTGTAATCTCTGGGAAAGAGCACTGGCCTTGCTTCCTCCTGATTAGTGAAGGAAGAGAAGAGAAGTGGCCAGTAAGAAAATAAACAGTGATGCTATTGGTTGCAAGGTGCCAGAATGTTGGGACAGTGATCTTGTGTTAAAAGTGACATATCATTACTGTTGAGAGGAAGAATTACGCAAACCAAAAGCACTGGTTTCATATGAACACTGGTCTAATGGCAAAGAGTTTTTTGATTTCCTCATTAAAACCAATTTAAATGGCAGAGATTTGTCATTCTATACAACAAACACTTATTCCGCTGATAGATCCTTTTGACTACTATCAGAAATGACAGAGATATTTGATTTTGAAGCACCGCTTCAGACCCAATTAAAATGGTCCATTCCCACATCTGCCATGCTATAAGACCAAAACTATGCAAAGACCTTTTGGACAGCATGCACTGAGCTTGGTATGAAACACCCAGATTATCTTTTTCAAAGTTGAAATGCAGTAATCCAAGAAATGCAAGCCAATATGGTGTAGTGGTTAAGGCATCGGCCTAGACCGGTTCTGCATGGCTCTATAGAACCGGTAGCTCTGAAGAGCAGCAGACACCAAACCGGTTCTGTGTTTGCTGCTGTTTAGCCCAGCCACCTGCCCGGGCTCTTACCTGTCCTTTATTTCCTGCTTTTTCAACCTCAGCTGCTTTGCGCAGCATAGCTGAGGTTGAAAAAGCAGGAAAAAAAGTGGCTTTTCAAACACTGCGCACCTGTGCGCAGCACTTTTCAGCTGTCCAGGTGGCACAGCTTAAGGTTTTTTACACGCACTCGCAAAACGTAGTCACAGAACCAGTAGTAACACTGGTTGAATCCCACCCCTGGCTACACACCTGTTCTCCACTCTGTCTCCACTCAGTTCTGTCCCAGAGGATCAGTCCAGTCCTTTAAAATGACTTCAGGATGGCACATAGGCAATGCCAGAGGAGAAGCAGTCCTGAGAACTGCCAAGACACAGAAGTGAGCCTTTTACCATACAAGCGTTTTTATTTAAACAAAGACTGTGTTGTTTAATCCAGAGAATGAAAATAAAGATGGTTTTTGGTATCTTGAGTTTTTGAAGTCAATTAAAAATACGGGAATTTTCTGGGGAGTTTTAAGTAACAGGAAATAATACTGTTCTAAAAGAGTTCATAAATCCATGGGTTACAAAAGATTAGGACAACATCAAGGGAAAGCATTTGTGAGTCATTTCTTTCTGTGAATTTGCCCAAATGTTTGATGGTGGAAGACTTCTTTCTCTGACATCCCACATTCACTTAAAGACAACCTAAAAAAATACAGAAAGCTTATGAAACAGCAGAAAGCAAAGAAGCTGAAGCATTATGTAAAATAAAATGGTAACATATTTGATGCCCTTCCTCAGCTGCCATAAGGTTTTATAGAAGCATGGAATGTTTCAAATCCAGACAAATTTCTACAGAAGCATCGATGTTTCAGATTCACATAACTTTGCATCAAGGCTGATCGAAAGAAGGACAAATGTCATTTGCAGGTAGTGTATTTGTCAGATCAAAGAGCCATTCAGAGGTGCTATTCAACCGGTTCGCACCTATTCAGGCGAACTGGTAGCAGTTATTTGGCATGGGTCACTGAACCGGTGGCAATCCCTGGATGGCCACGCCCCCAACCTGGTTGCCCGGTCACTCACTTGCAATCGCTCTCCTAGCTTTCTGTTCCACACGTCCTCTTTCTCCCCGGGGAAAAAGAAGAAAGGCATGGACGCTGTAAGTATCGCTTTCCCCGTGTGAGTTAAAGTGTCGGGAGTGAGAAGGATTGTGGTCTGACAGAGGGGGTGGGGGTGAATCGAGCCTTGGAGCACTTTTGCAACGTAAACAATCCATTCAAGCCTTGGAGAAATTTAAAGGAGCTGCTTCCAAAATGCTTGTCTGTTAAGTGCTGTGTTTGTGTGTGTATGTGTGTGTGTGTGTGTGTGAGAGAGAGAGAGAGAGAGAGAGAGAGAAGAAAGAAAGAGAGAGAGAGAGAGAGAGAGGAAGGTAGAGAAAGAAAAAAAATAGGAAGAGAGAGAGAGATAAAACTCTGTGCTATTATTTTTAATTGTTCCATTATTTATCATGTGTTAATATTTTACACTGTCCCCACACCTAGAGTGATTTTTCTGCCTTTCTTTTGCCCAGGGCTACCACATATTTTTCAGGGTTTACACGCATTCAATGTCAATAGTCCAGAGCATAAAATACACATGTGTTTAACAAGAGTTGAAAGGGACCTTGGAGGTCTTCTAGTCCAGCCCCCAGCTCAGGCAAGGAAACTGAGGATGCCAAACTCTGAGTAGAAATCCTGGGAAAGGTGTCAGAATAATATTTAGAAAGGACCTTGGGGTGAACCCTATACCATTTCAGAGAAACGGCTGTCCAGCCTTTTCTTAAAACTTCCAGTGATTGAGCACCCAGAACTTCTGGAGACAGGCAGTTCCACTGGTTAATTGTTCTCACCCACAGGAAGTTTCTCCTTAGTTTTAGGTGGCTTCTCTCTGTTCAGTTTCCATCCATTGCTTCTGGTTTGCATTCTGCTTCTTTGGAAAATACATTGTCCCCCTTTCTTTGTGGCAGCCCCTTAAAAGCCTGTTGGCTATCACACTCTTGAGTAAAGCATGTGAGCCATTTCCTCCTTTCAGTGGTCCATGAAAGTACATCTATAGTATGCAAATAATAAAAAGGTGAACATTTTTACAGAACTACAGATAAGCTGAGGCTGGGTGACAAGGGGAGAGGCCAAGTGAGGCACCCCTTGATGTGAATGACATTGAGTTGGCCACGCCCACCCATTCACATGACCACCAAGGACGCCCACCCAGTCATATGACCACTAAGCCACACCCGTCCAGTCACACGACCACCAAGCCACGACCACCAAATAAGCCATGCCCACAGAATCGGTAGTAAAAAAAAATTGAATTCCACCACTGGAGCCATTAGCTAAAGATTAACAGGACCAACACAGCTGCATTGTGAATCCTGCAGGTCTAATCCAAAACTGACTGTCCCTTGCTTCCTCCAAAGCAGGGGCGTCAAACTGGATTTCTTTGAGGGCCAGATCAACATTGTAGTTCTCCTCCATGGGCCAGCAGTGGGTGGGGCCGGGGGCCAGGATGGATGCTTCCTGCAGCCCCTTGCTGGCCAAAATGGGGCATGGGGGGGTCTGCGCGCGACCCCTGTGCCTTGTTTTTACCCTCCATGGCCCATTTTTGGGGCTGTTTTTGTGCTGTTGGGGGAAGGCATTTTTGGATTGTTTTTGGCTTGGTTTTCTAGGGCTTTTAGGGCTGTTTTCAGGCTGTTTTTTGAGCAGTTTTCAGGCTGTTTTTCAGGCCATTGTTGGCCAGCAGAGTGCTGCAGGAAGCTATGGAGGGTGAAAATGAGGCGCAGCCCATTTTAGCTTCCAAAGGCACCGTGGGCCAATCCTTTGATATTTCCAGGCCAGCCCCATGAGCTGGATTTAAGCACCCTGCGGGCCAGATCCGGCTGTGGCCCTTGAGTTTGACACCCCTGCTTCAAAGTATTCAGTTTTCTATGAAATAAAGACCTTATCATACTGACCAAAAAAACCAAACACGTTAATTATGAAAGGCTTCCAGTTGCCCTACTCCCATCCATCACACAAGGTTGCTTGCAATCCATTGCTGATCCAATCTAAATTTCTGAAATCATGTCATTCTCAGAAAATTACATTTGTATTTTCTTTCCATTACAGGTCTCTAAGTCTGAGATCTTGTAACCCCAACCTGCTCCTATGCCAATACCCTGAGAGAGAATACAATAAAGAAGTAGGCATTATTGGTGTATAAAACATTAGGCATAGTCCCACAGTGACTATAAACCAGAAGCAAACAACTTCTTTGTGGCTGTGAGCCAAACTTTCAAATTCTGAATTGTTCGCTCTTTTTTCCAGCCACCCAGCTACACAGAGCTTTGACATAGAAGCAGCCTTGGGATGGAGCTGAACAGTTTCTTCCCATTGTATGACCCAGAGGAGCTGTGAGAAGTGCGCAAATTGTCTAGAGCTTCCTGAAGTTCTACCATAATAAATAAATTATTATCCTACTGGTGCAAGTTGCGTATCTTGGTACTTAGAAGCTTTCATATTAATATTTAAATGTTAACCAACTCAGGGAAGAAAATGGAAAAGGCAGCACATTCTTATTCTCTGCAAAGATCTTTTAGGTTTTCCAGTCTCTGTTATTCTGTTATGTATGCCTTCGAAAGCCAGAATCATCTAGGCCAGCTAACAAATTATATCGATTGCTGCGAGGAGGATAAACAGCAATATGGCCCAGAAACTTTCCTTGGTGTACTAAAATCAAGTAAGTGCTTTTTCACACAGTCATCTTCTGACCTAGACTGGATCTGAGATGTCTGAAGATCCCCTTAAATCTCTAACTGAATCACTAACACACTTCTGATGCTCTTCACCACATGAATATGTTTCCTTACCCTATGGAAGCATCAATACATGGGCAGCCACATAACAGAAACAGCCACATACAGTATCTCTCTGTAATACTGATTAATATGTAATATGATATAATATTAATTTAAAAGCCACTTCATAGTTTTTCAAGATCTTATCTACCAAAATGACTTCCAAAATATTTTAGTTGGTTGAAAATCCTATTGATATAAAGAACATCCCAACTTTGCATTGGGTTGGAGATCATTTTAAGTCTTACCTCTATTAAAATAATCACCACAAGTTAACTGTATCTCCTATAAATCATAGGAGTATAGAGTTGAATTTCAGCAGATTAGCCCCCAAGAGTAGAAGTGTCTCATGGTATCTTCTCCAAAGTCTCACCCCACAGCTACATTGGTTTTCAGTGCTCAATTGTGGGTGACATACACTGTGGTATAAGATATTTCAGATATTGGATTGTGGAGGGCTGACTTGAAGCATTCCTTCAGGGTGTTAGACCATTACTTTACTTGAAGCTTTCCAAGCAAAATAAAAATAAAAATCAGTTTGCTATCAAAGCTAGCTTCAGTATTTTTGAACGGCTCCAGTAGGGGACAGGCAAAGCATAATTGAGTTAATACTGCTGAGCTGGAAGACTTACAGTAGCATTAACCAAGACTTCACTTGACTCCAGAAAAAGTCTAGTAAAGAATTGGTTTCCATCAAATTCTTCATTGGAATTTGCTAAGATTTAAGTTACAGGGCTCCTTGGCTGTGTTTAGATTTTAAAGTTTTATTTCAAGTTTTTGAATAGTATATTCTTTCTTTGCCTAGTAATTTTTTCCATTACGTTAAGGTTATCTGGCTACCAGTCTTTTCCATTTGCTTGGAAAATATCGCAGTTTTGGTTTGAATGCAGACCATTATGTCTTTCAAATTATATAATGGCCATACTTCTCCACAGAAGTATAAACTCAGAGGCCTGATTATTATTATTATTTTTTAAAAATAGTTGTGACTAAATCACTTAACTTTGTCTGTAAAATGCCATGAGAAAGGCTATGGAAAAGAAACATGCGTCACTTGGCGTGACAAGGTACATCCTTCTATCTTCAGGTTTCTTTCCTAATTTTAAGTTGTCAATAAGTTTAGTCTGTAGCAGTGGTAGAATTCAATTTTTTTTTACTACCGGTTCTATGGGCGTGGCTTGGTGGGCATGGCTTGGTGGGCATGGCAGGGGAAAGAGACTGTAAAATCTCCAGTCAGAGGTGGTATTTGCCGGTTCTCTGAACTGCTCAAAATTTCCACTACTGGTTCTCCAGAACTGGTCAGAACCTGCTGAATACCACCTCTGTAGTTTGGGGTCATTAGTAAATAAACTGTTGACTGGTAAAGAACAGCCTTCTATAAATCTAGGGTGAAATTCCGCTTGGAGTTCTCTGTAGTAGAAATGTAGAAAATGTATTCTTCTGGAGGCAGACTATGCTGTTTTTCTTCCAGAGACACCAATATAAATGCTCCTGAATTGTCTGATAGCTTGTGGTGTCCTGTAAAAGGCCCAGCTCTGAAATGGCATTTCAAAAATCACTTCCTTGTCTAGAAAACTTATTCTCTCCCCCTCTTCCCCCCCCCCAAAAACCCTATTGGATCATCTTTAATTAGAGTCAGATTGGCATGATCTGGGTGGGCAAAATAAGAACCCTCCCCCAAGCCAAATGCAAAAGACATAAATAAACTATTGAATCTGTTGCCACAAGAACTGGAAAGGCTGTTAGGTAAGAAAGGTTTAAAAGAGAACTGAAGAAATTCAGGAGCCAATTACCACCAGGTAATTGTCAATTACCACTTATCATGCTTGTCAATTGCCACGAGGCCTGATGGATGATTTTACTACATCCTCGATCACAGACAGAATACTTTAAAAGTCAACTTCTGAGGATCCAGAATGCAATAATGATGTAAGCAGCTGCAAGTCTTCTGAACATTTTAGTTGGCTATTGCATGACAGAAAATGCGAAGTAAGACGTGGTGTGGACTTGATCCAGCAGAGATGTTTTTATGTTAACTCACTCTCCCACCATCGGGTAGAAGATATAGAACCATAACCAGCTGCACCAACAGGCTGAAGAACAGTTTCTACCTGTGGGCTGCCAGACATCTGAATGGAAAATAACTTCATGACAACATAGTATGATAGACTTGCAGGGCCAGTGTGTTGTGCAACAAGGTCACATAGTGTAATAAGATTGGAACTGGGTGAGGGACTTCTGTCCTCACTTTGAGTTGTGTTGGCGGGGAGGTGCACGAAGGGAGGCTCAGCCAATCTCATTGTACACATGTTGTACTCTGACAATAAAGGTGATAATAAAAAAGTTAAAACGAATGCTAGGGAAAATCTTTGGTAAAAATGCTCATGTTAGGCAGAATTATGTATAAGAAGAGAAACGTATTGCAACACTGCTATCTTGAAATAGTAAGTAAACACACAAAGCAAATTGCCTATAGATTATTTGTAAGATTAATTGATGCCCCTCTGCTAGTACCAACCATTCTCTTTCTGACATACAGAAACAAGTAGGGACATATATTCCGGTCCAACTTCTAAGAAAAAAACAGGCTAGAAATGGGGTGAGAAGAAGGGGCAGAAGCAATGCAGATTAAAGCCAAGAAAGAAGAAAAGCGAATAGAGATAAGTGGGTGAAGATAATTAGGTTGAGAAACAAAAGTAAAATGCCCTGCTACAAAAGAGTTAAATTTATCAAATATGCAACTTGTTTTAAACACAGCCATCCATATTTTTCAGCAGCCTGTTGACAGTCTGATGTCCTCTATAGGTCTTGTCCATGCTGTGGTTTCTTCTTCTTTTCAAGGTCAGCTTCCTTTCAGATGTATGCATTGAGTTTGTTTGCCCCAAGTGATGGTGGATAGCAAAACTGTGAGTAACAACAACATAATTTGGAATTTCCAGTTTGCATAAAAAAAGAGAAATCAAATGGGAGATCAAGCATCAAACATATTCTATGAGTTATTAGTTTTCCAATCACATTTTTATTTATTTATCTATTAAATTGATTTATGTATCTATTTATGTATCTATTAAATTGATTTATTAAATATATATGGTATTCCTTATATACACCATAGTATTAAATATGCTTTTTTGTATTAAATACAACATTTTTGCTTGGACATTGGATCATAAAGCTATACGTAGCATTGTCCACCAGCAAGAATGTTGTAAAGCACAACCAAATCTCCTAATAACAGATGGCTTGTGGGAATATAGTTATTCCCAGGCTCAGAGATGACATACTGATGCAAAAAGAGTAAACCACAGTGCTCAAAATAAACCATACACTCAAAGAAACATTTATTAGAGTATTGTAACCCACACATATCAGAACTAGGGCAAATAAACAATTAAGTAAATAGCTGATCTGATCATTTACCATTAGGACTGGGTGATCAAATATGTTTAAATGGGATCCTGAAACATTTAAATAGCAAATGACACTCTGAAAAGTGCAATTTATTGCTTTTCCCAGTTGTGGAGCTTTTGTTTATATAGGTTTAGGGATTATTTTTTCCCCCATACTTTCAATATAATATGAGAGCAGCTTTTCTCCAGAGTTATATTTCCACGGTCAACTCTGTGATCCAAAAATATGATTGTTTCTACTGGACTTTCCAACTGAAAGTTAATTGACTGGGAAAGATGACAGTACAGGCAATCCTCAACTTACAACAACAATTGGGAGCAGAATTTCTATTGTTAAGCAAAGCAGTGGAGTCGCACCCAATTTTATGACCTTTTCTCCACAGTTAATTGAATCACTCCCATTGTTAAGTGAATCACACCATCATTAAATGAATCTGGGTTTCCCCATTGACCTTAGTTGTGGGAAGCCAGCTGGGAAATTTGTAAATGGAGATCCCGTGGCCCCAAGGACCCTGCAACTGTGACAAATACATATTGGTTGCTAAGCACCTGAATTTTGATCACATGGGGATGCTGGTATGATCCTAAAAGCGAGGGACGATCCTAAGTCTCTTTTTCCAGTGCTGTTACAACTTTGAACAGTTGCTAAACAAATGGTTGTAAGTCAAGGACTACCTGTAATAGAATGGGAAATAACCTTTTTTAAAAAAAATCACTCCTTTGTTTCAGGATATCAAACTGTCTGAGCAGCGGTGCAATGCCGATTTTGCCATATTGGTGAAAAGAGAAAAATCCAGCCAGCAATGAATATCAGAGCTGGTTTGAATTTAATTAAAATTTAAATGTAATGTTTGCAATGTATTTTGTCACTTGTCCTAAAGCATTCCTAGATTGTGGTTCCACAACCAGAACATCTGCCTCCAACTGACATATCTCATTTCTGTAGTTTTATATGCGTTAGTTATAATTAAGGCTTAAGGCTGAGTCATGCACACGTTTTTGACAAGATCCCGAAGAATCAGAAGATTTGCTGAGCACTATCGGAGTATCAGTTGTGCAGTTACGCTACAAACTTCTCAGATATTTTTGTTTGTATATACATAGACACATATGTACTGTATGCATCCCATTATACATTATGGATGTGTAAATAATCCCTCATCCTATTCAAAATATTACTTCAAAATGAAACACTTGTTTAGTTTGGATAAAGGTATTTCTACATTTGTATAAGTATTCAACCAATAAAATCAGTGGTGGGTTTCCATTTTTTTTCCTACTGGTTCACATGCACGTGGAGGCCTCAAAGACCGCCCTCTGAATCAACGCTGGTGAGCTGAGCTGTCTTTTTAGCTCAGCTGAGGCGCGGCATTCCGCTCTGCCGTGCAAATCAGCTGAGCTAGAAAAAACAAGGGAATATAGGAGAGGTAATGGTGGGAGTGGGTGGGCTGGCCCAGCCAGAGGTGGTATTTGCCGGTTCTCCGAACTACTCAAAAATGGTACGCCAAAACTGGTCCGAACCAGCTGGAATACCACCTCTGAATAAAATGAATAATTTTGATTCAGACATTCAGTCAAATTAACTTCAACTCTGTAAACACTCCCCACCTCCGCAAAAATTTGTACATTATACCATACATAAAAGTTTATGTGTTGACAAACAGGAAATCTGTTGGGTACAAAAACCAGTTTTCCAGAAAGAGGCAAATTGTAAATACAGATAGTTCTCCACTTACAAGCAATTGTTTAATGATTATTTGAAGTGACGACGACACTGAAAAAAAAGTTACTTATGACCATTTTTCACACGTATGACTTTTGTAGCATCCCCGTGGTTACGTGATCAAAATTCAGACGCTTGGCAACCGACATGTATTTATGACGGTTGTAGTGTCTCGGGGTCATGTGATCACCTTTTGTGACCTTCTGACAACCAAAGCCAATGGAGAAGCCAGATTCACTTAACAGCCTTGTTACTAACTTAACAACTATCAAGAAAGGCTGTAAAATGGGACAAAAATCCCTTAACTGTCTCGTTTAGCAATGGAAATTTGGGGCTCACTTGTGGACCACCTGTACCCAATCCTCATGTACGTCTATGTTAGATAATGCCTACTTTGCTGCAGCAATTATATTTGAACTTCTTCACTTTTTCCCCCCCAATTATTATTTTTGGTTATTCTGTATTATTTTTAAGATATGGGAACCTGAATCTCCTTCATGTGTCAAAATAGGTATATTCAGCCTACGTGGAGAAGAAGGTTTTTACAATATGTCTCCTATTAAGAAATTGGCTCCTTCAGGCAAAAGGCTGTCTTCATTCCAGCATAAAATAGGCCTCAAATGTTTAATGCAGTTCCCTGCAAATGAACAGCTATTAGTCAGCCGCATTTTTATATAATTATTGGCAGTGGAGAGGAAACATGAATACTCTGAACTATTTCCACCCAAACAAAACAGAAGCTACTCAGAGAGGCTCCAAAGAAGTAGGTGGACTAAAGAAATGTTGGAAAACAAGGAGGCGCAAATAATCTCTCATTCTCTTCAAACTGGGAATGGGAAGGAAATTCAAATACTCTCACGTAAGCTGCTCTTCAAAAAAACAGAAAGGAGGCAGCATCCTTTTTTTTAAAAAAAGCAAACTTGTACAGCACCCAGCACCACTTGTTTGAGAGACAGGCAGCTATATAAATTCGATAAATACTTATTGTAGGGCAGGTCTTATTCTTGCGGCCCACGGGCCAATTGCGGCCCGCAGGACGATATCCTGTAGCCCCCACCATGATATGAAAGTATAATATCCCTTATGCAGCCCAACCTCACCCAGACTCTCATAATATCCCTTACGTGGCCCAGTCTCACCCAGACTCTGCCTCCAGCGGCCCCCAGGTAAGTTGAGTTTGAGACCCCTGTTGTAGGGACTTTAATTGGAAAGTAGCTGAAATCCTGGTTTCATTTTAAAATTCCTCTCCAGGTTTGAATATTAGTGAATTTTTAAGCGGCTACTCTTTTAGGAGAAATATTTGGCAACAATTGAGTCAAAAGCTCCTCCAGAGAAAATATTGGAGAAAAATAGCTACAGGCAGTCCTTGACCTATGGCCATAATGCCAATTATTGTCATACATTATGATGGTCATAATGTGGATCATCATGTGAACCACCCGATTTTCCTTTTTTTTTTTTTTTTTGCAGAAGTTCTTACATGAAGAGGTCAGAAAGCAAATATTGCAGTCATTAAAGCAAACACCGCGGTCATTGAGTAAACCTATTTTGTTCGCTATGAGGCGTTTCGGCTGAAAAATGGTTAAAAAAATTGTAAATCACAGTCACATGACTATGGGATTCTGCAAATGGTCATCAATAGGGACCAGGTGCCAAGAACCCAAAATGTGGTCATGTGGCCACCCAGGTGGGATGGGGAAGGAGATAACCACATCCTGAAGCAGGTTTTAATCTCACGAAACATTTGTTTTGTGTAGAAATACCCAGTACATCCATTGTATTATTCAAGTGTGACTTAAGGACTACTTGGGTTTTGAAGTTTATAGGCCGAGTGTCCCACAGGTTTGGTGCACCCCAGATACTTCAGTTGCAGCCCAGGAGAGGTAAAGCCAACTTTTTTAGAGCCTATTTTTGCATTTGTGGGGTGCTGGTGTCATGAAAGTGTTAAACTAATGCTATGAACTTGTAGAATGAAAGGACTGTAAATTTAAACTCCTTTAAACTTAAGTCCTTCTCCGAAGAAGAACAGCTATTTCCCATTAAAACTGCAAAATGGGCATCTTAAGCCTCTTTGAAATCCTGGTTTTTCTCCCTATTCTCCCTAAGCCCCTTAACACTAAATATAGGTCCGATAATATTGACTTTACTCTTGCTAGTGGTATCGCAGCAGGATTGGCCATAGCAATTGAGATCCTTCAAGCGGGGCAGGAAATTGCTTAATGAGCCACAGGCTGAACACATTGCCTAACTCAAGCTTACAGATAGATTTAAGTTACATGGAGCAGAGCCACCAATCCCTTTAACTCGGGGATTGGTCCTGGCCTTCCAAGGAACAAATGTCTCTTGTATTTTCCAAGAATTTCCCCATCATGTGCATGGTTTAATATTGTTACCTTTTTGCTTGAGTATTCAAGAACTATATTGACATGATAGAGGACTACAACTAATGACATCTTTCAGTCACACACTTATATCCCATGAGAGGCTATTTACTTAAGGCTGACAGTTTTGTATGGAAGGAAAACTCTGACTTTAATGTAACATAATACAGACAAATGTAATGTATGGGACTGCCATCCATGGGTCTAGGACCATGATGGCAAACCTATGCCACACATGCAAGAAGTGGCATGCAGAGCCACCTCTCCGGACATGCCAGCTGTTGCCCATTGCTCTTCTAGGTTCCAGTGTGCCCATGTGTGCCAGCCAGCTGGTCTTCGCGCACACGGAAGTGCCGGAAACCTGAAGAGCAGTTCCCTGGATCGCAAGCGCATGCTGGCCAGCTGGTCTTCGTGCACACATGCACGTTAGAAACTGGAAGACCAGGTGGCCGGCGCACATGTACGTGCCAGGAAGCTAAGCTTTTGTTTTCCAGCGCTCCTGTGCATGCGCACCAGGGAGCTGCTCTTCTGGTTTCTAGCACTTGCTCCCGTTTCGGCACTCTGTTAGCCACCACTGGTCTAGGACAACTTGCCGTAGGAAAATTTGCTGTGGAACAAGAGTTACACTAATATTGAAGAAATGGTGGAATATAATAAAAGGATGACAAAGGAGGGACAAAATGTGAATGACAAAAATTGTAATAATTTTTACATTATTTTAAATAATTAAAATTGTTCAGCGGCGAGTTGGTCACGCGAGTTGTTCTTCAGTCAATTGTCCGTGGCGAGTTGGCTGTCGCAAGTTAGCTGTGGCAAGTTGGTCGCGATGAGTTGGCCATGGTGAGTTGTCCCATTATGGTCATCCACACCTATCTAACCATTGGTTAGTTCCTTGGGTGATACTTCTAGACCAGGGGTGTCAAACTTGCATCGTCATGGCATTGTCACGTGACATATTGGGACTTTTTTCCTTCCCTAAACCGGGCATGGGCGAGGCCAGCGCGTGACGCATTCAGCCCGCAGACCAGGAGTTTGACAGCCCTGTTTTAGGCTGAAAGAATCTTTCTTAGGTAATAAAGTTATCCAATGAGACAGAATTTCAAACAAAAATGGGGTAAACATATGGGGCCCTGATGGGGATGTCTCATTCTGGAGGTGGTTAGCAAATTAGGGGATGATTCCCCCATTCTATCCCATTTACATACTGGTCTCTTTTAAATCCATTGTTGTAAATCTTAATGTTTTAACGTTTAATGCTCCACGTTTTTAATGCTTTTAACATTCTAATCGTTCGATATGTTATTTTATGATGTTGTGAGCCACCCAGAGCCCAACTTAATACTACGATGGGCTGCATATGAATTTAATAAATATTTATCCTAAAAATAGGCAACAAGCAATGTTTTCCTGAAATTAGCCGTGGTTGGTGTAGGATTGGAAGGAGGAGAGGGAAAAAAGCCATCACAAGTTATGTTTAGTTAAATATGCACAATTTTGTTTATTGAAGAGATTAGGACAAAAACATAAAACCAAATACAAGACAAAGCACCAGAGGCAGTAAAATCCCACCATGCACATCACCAATCTTTCTTCCTACGAGTTTATAAAATAAATGCTTTAAAAAAAAAAAAACAGAAGAAGTCCCTCAACACAGCACCATCTTCAGAGTGTAAAAACATTACTCTTTTATATTCTCAGATACCAAAATAGAAGCAAGGCCGGTTAGCTGCAGATTTGTCTCTTGATAAGGAACTCTGAACCATCATCTCGGGGAGTGGGATCAAAACCTTCCCACAGGGCAGGCGAAGAGCATTCATACGTCAAATGCCAAGTAGCTGTACGCACATGCCACAGACTATAATTAAGCACAAAATTCAAGTAACATTTACAAACTACAGAGTCCACATGTACCTATCCAAAAAACAGGACCACTTCACAAAAACGCATACAGGCAGTAACATCAGAACAGCTGAGGTACTGGAAACACAAATAGCTATGCCAAAAAAAAAAAAAAGATGTGTTGGTTTTCCGCTGTTTCCTCCAATGTCATATAGCAATATAAAAAGCAGTTAATAAAAATCATTTGCCAGTCTAAATCAACATGAAAGCTTTAACAAAGGGGTGGAACTGCAGGAGGGAAGGAGGAGTGGGAGGGTTTAAAATATGTCAGTTAGGGACAGGAATACCTGAAGAGAAATACAAGTTTGTTAACTACAGCATGTAACATGTCACCCCAAGTCAACCCGTAATTGAAGTACTGGCTTAAATTCATCACAACTGTGACAGATTCATCAATAAATAAAATCTTGACAATAAAAAAGGTGCATATTACAATGTAGTTTTCAGGAGATAGGTTTGTGTCCCAGCAATGTTCAGCTTATTGACAGGTGAATAAACAGAAAAATAAAAGAGCATCCTTGTTTGTAAGTCAAAAATGAAAGCAAAAGAACCTAAGCCACTGCCTTACCGAGATATTTGGGGCAGGGGTAGGTGGCATATGCTTCTTGCTTCTGAAAGATCCACCTTCTGTTCATATTCAGGTCATCACGTAGAGACTTAGCTGGTTCTAAGATCAAATGTGTTTCCTTCTTTGAATAATCCAAAGGAGATCCTTCTGGCCCCAACCTGGTCAACTTGATATGCGGTGGGTCAAGGTGAAAAGCCAGTATTTCAACAGTCTTTGAATAATCAAAGAAGACAATTCTAGAGTCTTTTGCTAGCATGGTGAGAAAGTCCGATTTCTGGCTCCCTGCAATAAAAGCTCCAACCCAAAAACAAGCCCACCAAAACCAACGGCTTCTGCATTCAGCCGCATCTACTCCGCTTATAGAAAGCTCTTTGATCCAGTGGACACTGCTATCGATAGAAGGTGGGGAGAGTCATCGCTACAGATTTATTTTACTGTGTATAGTTTCTTGTATAATTTTCTAGGAGTATCCCTTCAAGTGGCAAGCGGAGAAGGACTGCTCCATCATCAAACTTGCCCTCACTAGATCAAAGAGTCTTCTGAAGGTTCTGAGGAGAACATCTGAATACAACTAATTAGGAGAGAATTTTTCCCCTCCAAAGAAATAAAAACATTCCAAACATCATTACTCCCCCGCCCTCCCAGAAAAGGTTAACTTATATCTGTCAATTTAAAACTAGGAATTCGGAGACATGTTCCAAAACCTTGTTTAGCATTCACTTCTCATGTTTTCCTTTGTGCGCTTTCCCACCCACCCTCCTGAAGATGAAGCCCACTGGCAAACATCTGGTTGTGAAAACAGGAAACCAAGGAACAAAACAATAGCTAATTGGACCTTCCCTGAATAAGGACTGAAATTAAAATTATCTAACAGTGCGATGCCAAAATGCAAGAGTTCCTGTCCATTGGGAATCGTAAGTTGTTTGAATGAAATGGAATCAGGAGTGGTGTAGTAGTGGCTGCCTCAGAAACGTTGGGTGTGCAGTGTCCTTGGCTCCATAAAGACGAGAAGCTACAGCTGCTCCGTGCTGCTGCCTCCTCCTTTTTTGTTTCTCGATGTCGGTCTAACCCGATAGCAACAATTCCTCCTGTTTAACCATTCATGGGCTACATTGGTTCTTGAGCGCTCCTTCTCCAGCCTTAAAAAAAAAATCAAAACAAAAGCTTCCTCCAAATAGGTCCGGGTTTGTTTGTTTGTTTTGCTATCATGCCAGGATGATAGAGAGATATGATTCTGCGTTTTCAGAAGGGTCTCTCTTCACACGTTCTCCTTTCTGGACCATGCATTACACCCATTACCAGTCCTGATGCTTAGTTAAAAAATGGATCTGAATCCTCTTCCATGTTCACGTCAGGCACCAGCTGATCCGTTACTTCCTTAGCACCGTATCCTGAATTAGACACATTAAAATCTGTGGAAAACCAAGGGTGGTCCAGAATTTCCTGCGAAGTCAGCCTCTCTGTGGGCTCTCGGCGCAGGATGCTACGTATAAGGCATTTCGCCTTGGGGGACAAAGTCTCTGGAATGCTGAACTGCCCACGGCGGATTTTGCTGAAGAGAGAACTGGGTTCAATGTCATGAAACGGATAGCGTCCCACTAGCATTGTGTACAGCATGACCCCTAGACTCCACACGTCCGCTGCTTTGCCGGAGTAGCTGCCGTTGGTGTTCAGGATTTCTGGGCTCACATAGGCTGGACATCCATGCTTGTCAGAAAGGGAGTCGTCATTTCCTCGCAATATGTAAGCATCTTCAAGGCTCTCCAGTTTCACTCTAGACCTGCAGAGCAAGGAACAACAAACCAAAGAGTAGACTCAGTGACAACGAATCATAGGTGGCATCAAAGAAAAGGCAAGACTATTCACTCGGGCTGGGGTGCATATCGATACCCATCGGGTTTTCCGCATCCTCCCGTTTTACCCAGAAAATAAACAAATGAGCAGTTGCTATAAACTCTGAAGAGCATCCCCATTCTGGAAAAAGCATGGGTATCGGGAGATGTTCTGGGTTAGATCCGGGTTAGAAGCAGAGGGCATATCAAATAGCAATCTGACCAGGTTATTTTTTTATAAATGGTAACACCCGTAGCTTCTATTCTACGAGTGTCTTTTCATCTGAACCTGTCTTCCATATTGTCTCCATAAATCTCGTTCATGCTTATCATTTTGTGCATTTAATACTCCATTAAGGTGTGTCATACAAAATGCGGCGTATGTTTGATTTCCATTGTTCTTAGGCATTTATTTAGAAAAATTATATGGCTGCCCGTCTTATTTAGGAACTCTGGCCAGCTGTTTCCAAAAATAGATGGGAAACTTGCAAATCTAGGCCATCTCTATAGCATAGCCTGAAGTTCCACCTTGAATTATCCATTCAGATAAATGCACAAGGAAGGCTGACTGCCTACCAAGCGCCCACATGAACTGGATCCTTCCCTGAAACTAATTTGACTCACCACCCGCATATGGTTAAAAACTTGGCTTACATTTTAATTTAAAGGTAGAGATGTACATCTTTAAGCATATATACAGTATATAAAGAAAGAGTGCAGTCAGATTGTTCAGTCAAATCACACAGGCCGGGGTTATTCCATTTACTTAATACTGTCAGTAGTAGGTGTCAGTCACTCTGCTGGGTCACACGTAAGCTAACTCTGAGATGTCAAGCATAACATCTGGCAGTTTTTGCAAGCAAAGCATGCGCTTTATAACTGAGTTAGAGCTTTCCCCATGCTTGAGAAATCAGTAAACAGCTCTTAGTCCCTGTGAATGATGGTCTCGTAAAATCCAAGTGTATGAGCTCAGTATCTGCAAAAACTGTACCACTGCACTAAATCAAGCCAACTTTTATTACAGCTGATCTCAATCGTGAAGATCAGTTCTTTGGGAATATAACCATTCCTATTAGCCCTGAGAAAATAAAATATCCCTAAAAGGTATACAAAAGCTGGATAACCCGCTTAAACTCATTCACTTAAATGAAGTCATGTATCACATTAAACATGCAGAGATTTATTATAAATCTATTTTTCCAATGGCAGCTTCTGGATTGCTTAAACGTGTCCCGTTCATTAAATACCGATTAACCTTTAACACTGTCACTAATGAATTGCCTGTTATTGCATGAAACAAAACCAGAAACCACAGCACATTCCCTTTCCTCCCACCCAAATGGACTTGTCAGAAAGAAATCATGTAAAGGGGCTTAGAATCCCTACTGGTCCATCAAAGATGGGTAACTCTCCAAAAACTGATCACAAAAGGACCAAATTTTGCATGGTGGGAAAAAAACCCAACAAAAACTAAAAGTGAGTCAGATCCATTTTAGGGCTACAGAGAAAAACTTTCCAGAAAAAAAATGAGATAGGTAGATGGACAGTGACTGATGGCTTCATTCTAATTAATCTTTATTCCTCCTAGTTCTAGCACAGATTATACAGTAGTCCTCGATTTACAACAAACAGTTCGTTTAGTGACTGGTCAAAGTTACATCACTGAAAAAGTGACTTGTGACAGTTTTTCACACTTACAACCACTGTAGCATCCCCATGGCCATATGATCAAAATCCTCTTTTAATGATGCCATAATCCCTTGTGGGGCGGAGTCTGGGCACCTGAATTTTACTGGCCGGATGCCATTCCTGTCACCAATGCAGAGTTTTATTCAGCAGATATATTCTCAGTAAGCCCAGAGAGAGAAATATCTGCCTCCATCTAGGATCAAACTCACAACCTCTTGATTGTGACACGAGAGCTCCACCTCTAGGCCACTGCTATGATCAAAATGCAGGTGCTTGGCGTATTTATGACAGTTGCAGTGTCCAAGGGTCACCCTCTGAGACCTTCTGACAAGCAAAGTCAATGGGGAAACCGGTTTTGATTAGTAACAACCGTGTTACTAACTTACCAACTGCAGTCATTCACCTAACAACTAGGGCAAGAAAAGCCATAAAACAGGGTAAAACTCACTGAGCAAACGTTTCACTTAGCAACAGAAATTCTGGGCTCAGTTATGGCCATAGGCTGAGGACAACGTGTACACGGCTTACCCTGCCCTTCACAATACACACACACACACACACACACAGAATAGAGGAAGGAGACAGAAAAACACACAAGAGTGATAGGCAATGTGTTCACCTACCCAGAACAAGATTCAGATATTTCCTAGGGCGCCCACCGGTAAAAGGACTAGAAAGAATGGTAGAATCGTGCTGTTTAGTCATTCTCTCCCTTTTTGTTCTAGCCTTGGTTACCTTTAAAAAGAATTTCCCCAGGCCTCTCCATTCTTCCAATTTTGTTCCTCAAGATAAAACCCTGCATCGCTCCCTCCCTCACTATTTTCCTCAGCTCTTCCCTCTCATCCCAGATATCTGATGCCAAACATTACTGCACACTGCAATAGCTACTACTGTATCCTTGGACTAGATTTGTACCAGCAAAATTAAAAAAAAAGGGGGGACAATGGGGGAACAGACGGAGACAATGCGAATCCTCTGCTGTATTTAAGAATCAAGGACCTGCATTCAGAAGAGAGCAGATTGTTTAAAACTAGACCACTGAACAACAGCTGGCATTAATCCACTTGTTTTACTGTAATCGCTGGCAGGATCAAGCAAAGGAGCAGTAGCCATGTTTTCATACCGCTGAATGGAGGGGACCAAAGCAAATACAACGAGGATCAACATCTGTGTTACACACGTACATTCTCGTTCTCCCTCCCTCTCTCCTCTACACACATGCACACTTCATCCATTATAAAAATAATGACAAAACAAGTATCTCCAGAAAAGAGACCTTCCTCAAGTAGGTTTTGCATTAATCGAGGGCAATTGTTGCTATAAGGCAGGGGTCTCCAATCTTAGCAATTTTTAGACTTGTGGACAGAATTCTGGGAGTTGACATCCACAAGTCTTAAAATTGCCAAAGTTGGAGATCCCCTACTATAAGGTACGCCATGCAGTCAGAACTAATAGCCAACAATCCAGAGGGCTGGTTTGTTTGGCCTTCTCGTAACTGGTATACAGCAAGGGAACCTTCATCCAACTCTGAAAGGAAGAGAGAAAAAAACCAGGCAAAGAATAAGGTTCTTCTCCAAAAGCCAGGAAAATAGATTGGTCCCTGTCTCTCCCCATGCCCAATGCTTATGGCCAAGGGGCACTCCTCGCCTGAAAAAATGAAGACACCCTCCTATCAAGCTCAATTCCTGGCAACTGCATCCATGCCTTTTCCTTAGCATTATTTTTTTTTTCTCCAGGAGGCATTTCAATTTTCTAAGTCTGGCCAAAGGGGACTGAATTTTCCCAGGAGATCTCCCATCCCTGCAGCCCTTGTCAAGAAATGCAATCTCACTTTTTTGTTTCTCCAAGTGATGTACGGTGGGGGGGTGTCAAACTCAAGGCTTGGGGGCCGGATCCGGCCTGCGGGGTGCTTAGATCTGGCCCATGGAAACAGCGAAGGATTGTCCCGCGATGCCTCCATTTTCGCTGGCAGAGGGTTGCAGGACGCCCAAAAAAAAAGAGCTTGGGAGCCCGTTTTTACTGGCAGGGCGCTCAGGCTACCACAGGCACCCCCCACCCAAGTGACGTTGAGCTGGCCATACTCGCCTTGGCCACACCCAACCCGGCCCCTCCGAGGTCAAACACAACCCTGATGCGGCCCTCAATGAAATCGAGTTTTACACCCCTGGTGTACGATGTGCAAAGAACTGGAGAAGCTGTGCTGAACTTCCAGATTAGACAAATGCCATCAACAGTTAAAACGTACAGCTGCCATTGCCGGTAATTGTCAACGCCTACAGTATACGCTGAGATGACACGACCTTTCAAGTCTTCAAGCAGCTAGTTACCGGCACCACAAATTCTGTAACTCGACTTCCAGCAACAGCTTGTGTCTCCCTCTTCCAACTCTAGCTGTGGGAATGACGGCATTAAGATTTGATAAATGTGGGCTTTCACCGTGAGATTAGACCGACCTTATAAAACTTACTATATAATGCAACGCTTCTTCCCAAGGCCAGCATAATTATAGTATATCATTTCAATTCAGAAAGTGGAGATGCAGCAGACACTTAGAAAGACAGCATTATGCATTTATCAGATCACGGATAGAACCCTGCATTAGTGTAATGCTTAAGAAAACAATCAAGCCTGAATCATTGCTATTTAAAAAGGGGAAGCGATTCTGTCTATGAATGCTTTCCCATTACTGGTGAATGAAACTACAAAGTGCAATCAGAGGGCAGCAAATAGCACTCAAACGGGAAATGCGTCTTCATCCCCATAGAAACTGGCAGGGAAGCCCATGAAAAACAATACTATTCTTATCAATGCCACATTCATTACTTGAGTGCATTCAGACATGGCTCTTCAGCAACAGAAGGAAACGTGATCACTTCAGCTACTTGCAGTATGAACTCCAGTTATTTCTGATGGACCATTAGCCCACAGCTTAAGGTATTTCCCACCAGGGCTTTTAGATGATTGATAGATAGATAGATAGATAGATAGATAGATAGATAGATAGATAGATAGATAGATATACAGTTGTTAGTAAGTAAGTAGGTAGGTAGGTAGGTATGTGTATATATATATATATGAGAGATACAGTTGTTAGTAAGTAGGTAGGTAGGTAGAGATAGGTAGAGATAGATAGGGGGGGAGGGAGGGGGGGAGAGAGACAGTTGTTAGTAGGTAGGTAGGGATAGATAGATAGATAGATAGATAGATAGATAGATAGATAGATAGAGAGAGAGAGAGAGAGAGAGAGAGAGAGAGAGAGAGGGAGAGAGAGAGGGATAGAGTCTCAGAAAAATCTGGGGATTTTGAAGAATTTCTGACTGAAGAAAATTTCTGAGAAGGACTTCATGTTGTTTACAGGGAAGTACCTGCAAGGGTGAAGATTGATGGGTGACAAAATATTTGACAGGCTCTGCCTATGTGAACAACAAAAAAGGAGAACAAAAAAGTACCTCAGAAACAGGATGTGATAGCACCATCAGTTAGAATATGAGTGTGACTTATTTATTACATCTCAGTAATATTTTAACGTAATTGTTTCAAGTAGACATAGCAGAATTTCCTATGCTTCCATTTCAATTGATACACATACAGATTTCAACTTAGATCATGGGAGAAATACAGGTAATCCCCAAGTTACGATTGCAATCGAGCCCTAAATTGTTGTTGCTATGTCAGACATTTATTAAGGGAATTTTAACCCATTTTACAAGCTTTCTTGCCACAGTTGTTATCACTGCAGTTGTTATGTTAGTTACACAATTGTTAAGTGAATCATTGACTTTGCTTGTCAGGTGGTTATAAAAAGGAATCCCATGATCTCGAGACACTGCAATCGCCATAAATATGAGCCAGTTGCCAAGGGTCTGACTTTTGATCAGGTGACCATGAGGATGCTGTAATGTCATAAGTGTGAAAAACAATCGTAAGTCACTTTTTTTCAGTGTTGTTGCAACTTCGAAAGGTCACTAAAAGAATTGTTGTAAGCAAAGGACTACCTGTAATACAAGGACCATAACAGGGAATAGAAAGTTTCTATGAAGATGAATCATGTGGAGACAGGTCACTGATTCCATGTATGTTTATAACTTTGCAAGGGACTGGCCATAAATTAGAAGGCCCTGGGACAATCAGCCTGGGAGAGTTAAGGGTTGTGCATACTGATGGCATGGATCAGGACGTCTGAGCCCCTGGACTGTAAACACGGAGAATAAATTGCAAGCAATTTCACATAGTTAAACTGGTGAGAACTAATTCCCCATATTCACTGCTGCCACGATCCCCAGTGTAAACAAAGACTCAGGTTGAGCTATGGTTTGAATGGGGACTTTTTAACTCTTGTTCTTGGAAACCATGCTTCCCTAATTTCTGAGGCTTTGGTGCTAGTGCTGTAAATAAGGCAGAATTCACTTGTCCAAAAGGTGCTTTTTTCAAGAGGCAACTGGACTTTCTTGATTTTCTTTGAAGATGTTTTACTTCCCATCCAAGAATCTTCTTCAGTTCTGACTTGAAGGTAGGGAATGGAAGGATTTATATTCCTTGTAGACAGCTGGTCATTTGCATTCTTTTAAAGAGTCTTTGAGGCTACTTGGAGGTTTATCTGTGTCCTCAGGGTCACGTGAGTAGCTCACGTGAACGTGCCTTCTTAGAACTGCTGAAGGCTCCACACCCATTTGCAGAACCTAGGTGACCCTGAGGACACAGATAAACCACCAAGTGGCCTCAACAACTCTCTAAAAGAATGCAAATGACCAGCTGTATACAAGGGATATAAATCCTTCCATTCCCCACCTTCGAGTCAGAACTGAAGAAGCTTCTTGGATGGGAAGCGAAATGTCTTCAAAGAAAAACCAGAAAGTCCATTGCCTCTTGAAGAAGCACCTTCGGGCCAACTATGACCTGGATGACTGAGAATCTCCATAGGCAGAATTCACTTTTGCTCAAAAGTTGCCAACTTTGGCAACTTTAAGACTTGTGGACGTTAACACCCACTGGGCCACGGACTGGTACCGGTCCGTGGAACATTTCCTACCAGGCCGCTGGTTTGCTGGGCGCCGCCATCTTGTTTGACGAGAAAGTGCTTCCGGGTGAGCTTTTCTGGTTGGAAAACGGCGTTTGGGTCCTGAAGGAATCCTTGCGCCTTAATTTCATCGAAGCGGGGGCTTCGAACGAAACTAAGGCGCGAGGATTCTTTCAGCCCCCAAGGCAAGGCGAGCCAAGCGACCGTCCCGAAGCTCATCAACAAAGGTACAAAGGAGGAGTTGAAGGTGGCGGGGGAGAAGCAGGGGATGGCTGGCTGGCCGGTGGCTTGGCTCGCCTTGCCTTGGTCATGTGTGCTGATGCCGGTACCGGCCCGCGGATCATTTTGTGATGCTGGTACCGGGTCATGGCACAAAAAAGGTTGGGGGCCACTGCTTTAGGGACTCGGTTACTGCCATCTTGGTAGAAGATTTAGTTAAGTTCCTTGACGGTTGTTCTGTACAATAGGAAAACTCAGCTCTCAAGGGTAGAAAAGTATCAGCATGCAGATAGTCCTTGACTTATTATCACAGTTGGGGCTGGAATTTCAGTCATCAAGTGATGAAGTCCTGAAGCGAATCATCATATGACCAGAACCAATTTTATGACCATTTTATTGCAGCTGTTAAGCAAATTACCAAGGCTGCTAAACAAATCACAGCATCATTAAGTGAAACATATGGTCATTAAGTGAATCTGGCTTCCCCACACTGACTATGCTTGTTGGAAGCCTGCTGGGCAGGTTGCAAATGACAATCACCTGACAAGATGCTGCAACCGTCATGAATGCAAGTTGGTTGCCAAACATCTACAACAGTTGCAACTTTTAGGACCGGTCATTGTTACTTTTTCCAAAGCCTCAACAAGCGGTCGTAAGCTGAGGACATAAGCAACTTTCACCTTAAAAGTGGGTTCCAGCGGCCCTTACTCCTGAACCATGCTGCCTGAGGCTGCTGAACAAAAAAACTGCAAAACCACAGATTCTTCGTATCTGATTCATATAATTTGTTCTTAACAGATAACAAGATAATCAGAGTTGGAAGGGACCTTTTAAGTCATCTAGTCCAACCCCTCGCCCAAGCGCGAGACCCTACACCATTTCTGACAAATGGCAGTCCAATCTCTTCTTGAAAGTCTCAAGTGATGAAGCTCCCACAACTTCCGAAGGCAAGCTGGTTCCATTGGTTTTGATCTTTCTCACTGTCAGAAAAGTTTCTCCTTATTTCCAGGTTAAATCTCTCCTTGTGCTTGGGTGAGCATTGTCATTTTCGTTTTGCAGTGTTCACCAAAGCTGGCCCTACATTTAGCATCTGGTGCTGAAAAGTTGGCTTTTTAAATAATTAAATAATTTTTAAATTTTTGGACCTTCTGGAGTGAGAGCCATCCAGGAGTTACTCCAACACATTCAAAACAGTGACGAAGGAATGAATCAAATACAACAAAAATCCAGGGATTTTGAGGAGCTGTCAAAAAGGAAGCGAAGCTACAGTTCCCTGAACTTCCTGCAGAGCTGCGCCAGGGTAAAAATACTTTTTGTAGGAGGCGTAAAGTTCTACATCCTTATTCATCATATGCAGGTAATCTTCCACGAACGACAACAATTAGGCCCAACATTTATGCTGCTTAGTGAGAAATTGGTTAAGCGAGTTGCCCTATTTTATGTGGCCTTTCTTGCCACAGCTGTTAAGTGAATCACTGCAGTCATTAAGTTAGTAACAAGGCTATTAAGAGAATCTGGCTCCCCTTTGCTTCTCAGAACGTGATCACATGATTCAGGGACACTGTCGTAAATACGAGTCAGTTGCCAAGCGCCTGAATTTTGATCATATGACCATGGGGATGCAGCAATGGTCGTAAGTGTGAAAAACGGTCATAAGTCATTTTTATCAGTGCCGTTGTAACTTCCAACGGTCACTAAACGAACTGTTGTAAGTCAAATGTATCATTTTAGTGCTAGCCTAAACAAAAAGATACAAATATTTAAAAAAAAAAAAAACTAAGCAGAGAAATATCCATATTGGATTAGTTTAAGGTAGGTAGCCTTTCCCATTCTTATATTTTCCCTACCAATGTAGAATACATTGGAATTATAATCCTCCCCCCATAAGAACATGAATTCTGAAACACAACACATCCGTGTAAAAGAACATAGCAAAACCCATCCCACAGAAATGGGCAAACTTTCTTAATACTGTACAAAGAATGTTCAATTACCTGGTTTAGAATTCCAGAATGCCATCTTTTAAAAAACTGAAACGTACACAGACATTGCAAAACATAGTAATAATCCCTGATATGAAAGCTGGAATTTAATGGTGAACTTGTACCATAGAGAAAAAGCAGTACAGACCTATACTTTGAAGCCAAATTAAATTACATAACTAATCCACTTTTTTACTGTTTGATAAATGAGATGTGCTGCCAAAGAGGACAAAAAAAAATCCGCCTTCCCACATGCTGGCAAATTCAAAATTCATTAGGAAAAGCATTATTTTTCTGGGATGAAGTGTAACCTCTGCTTTCACCTTCCACAGCTAAGGAGCTATTCCATTTGACCTTGCAGCTTTTCATTCTGTTCTGAGTTAATAAGGTCTATTCATCTTCATATCCATAACTATGTCTTTTTTTTGGGGGAGCAAAAAGCTTCAAGGAAGCCTGATATGGACCCAGCATGCATATTACACCAAACAAAAGAAGGAAGGAAACCACAAAAATCTACTGGTAGAGAAATGAAAGGTTCTAGAAAAGGGTGATGGGAAGTAGAATTAGGAATACCGCACAATGATTGCTAATCTGTCTCACTGTAAAACCAATCTCCTAAAAAACGATGCAGATTGATTTATATAAGTTTCAAATGCATTCCTCTACCTTCTTAAATGTTATTAAATGTTCAAAATGAACCAAGACAAGTGCATAGCTACACTGCTTGGCTCTGTGCCTCAACCGATCGTATGTTTGCAAAGTTTCTTCCTGTTGATTACAGTAGATTCTCTTAGCGATGATAGATAGATAAGGTAGATAGATAAAATAGATAGATAAGATAGATGGACAGACAGACGGACCGAAAGGAAGGAGGCATGCAGGGAGGGAGGGAGGGAGGAGGCATGCTGCAAAGCTGCAAATCAGTCTCTATAGAATCGTGCCATTTACACTAAATAAGTGCATGACAGTATGTATTCCATTCGCTTCACATAAGCATCCTTAGAAAATGACAATGATTTTCTATGGAGATTTTCAGTCCTCCAGGTCACACTTCTCCCAAAGCTGCTTTTTCTGAAATATTACATGATACAGAAATGAAGAAGCTCCTCGGACGAGATGAGAAATGCCTTCAAGGAAAAACAAAATGCCCACTTGCCTTTTGAAAAAGCATCTTTGGGACGACAAAAATGTTTTGTTTGGGGAAGGGCCAACTTTCCAAAGGGAAAAAGTCAAAGGGAAACCCCTGGAGTTGGAGAAAGGAGGTCCATTTGGTTTCTAGAATAATTATATGTTCCGTGCCATGGCTACACCCACCCTAGTTTGGCTGGCATGGCTACACCCACCCTAGTTTGGCCGGCCTTTAATGAACAGACAAGTCCCATCACAGCAGCCATACCAGGAGCATACCTGTTCGAATTCCAACTGAGCTGCCAGCATAAAGTTACCATCCTAACCATGCCTGAGAGCGCAATTCACAACAAGGGCTTCCCTGGTGTCTGTTTTTAGTGAGTCAGCCAAACCCACAAACCACATGAGGGCTCTGCTGATCCCTGTTAGGCTAAACAGAAGATCTGAGACAAGCCAAATCTGTGCAAATACGGCAGAGCTTATGGGGCAATTGCTGCACCATTTGTTGTTGGCTCTCTTTTTCCCCCCCTTCTTCATCCACCATTTCAGTTTAGCTAGCCACGGGGAATTGCTGCCAGAAGAATGATGCAAACCACAAGCTAAATGCCATTAAGAGACAAGACCTACATGGAGAAGTACATAAAGCAGGCCCTACTGGCTTTGGCTTTATACATAGTGGGAATAGCAAAAAGGAAAAAAAAATAATATTTTAAAATATTTTTTAAAAGTATATACATATTTTTTTAAGAAATCAGTCCTTTAGATGGCATGGCTCCAGCCCAGCCTCCTCTCTTCATTGAATATATTTTTAAAGCAACCGCTGATGGGCTGAACCTCTGAAAATCTGAATTGCCATCTAATAATTGGGAAGGTTATCTTCAGTAAATGGTGAGCTCTATCATTGAGCTGTGTTGGCGCAGTTGTTAGAATGCAATATTGCAGGGTGGCTCTGCTGATTGCCAGCAGTTTGATCCTGACCGGCTCAAGGTTGACTCAGCCTTCCATCCTTCCGAGGTTGGTAAAATGAGGATCCACACTGTTGGGGGGCAATAGGCTGACTTTGTAAACTGCTTAAAAGAGAGCTGTAAAAAACTGAAGTGGTATATAAGGCTAAGTGCTATTGCTATCACTGGATGAGCGTACCTAGGATTACTTCTGCTTGTGGCAGAAACATCTGGGAAATCTGCTCTCAGAGGCTGCTTCGCCAATTTCCTGTGCGGCCTTCAGCAAGGAACTGTCAGATTCAGTTCCTCAGTTGCAAAAATGAAAATAAAACCAGTGTTGTTCATCTGGTTGCACAGAGGATGATTAACGTGAGACCACACCGTTTTCCATGACTGCATATTATTACAAAGATTAATGCATTGTTCTCCTGACTGTTTTCACGCAAATCTGCGCTAAGAAATATCTTAAAATACCCTTATTGTGTCACTTGTAATTCCTAGAAGACTGGGCTCCTTGGGTTTGTTTTCGAGGAAGGCAGCATATGGATTTGTTCTTCCTGAAAGCACTGTTAGAGCTAAGTAACTGAAGTTCAGTGGACTGTCATAGCACATATTAACAGGTGAAGAACAAAGATCCAATGCTTTAAGACAAACCTATTACTTGGCAAGAAGTAGGGAATGCTAGAACTTGCATCCTATTTTGGAGATAATTTTCTTTCCCTGAATTTGCAAAACCAACGTTTAGAATGAACTAATGCTACCTTCAGAACAACAGGTAAGGTTATACTTTGTTTGATCCCTCTAATGAAGTCTTGAATCCAACTCATTGAAGAAGTGACTTCCCTATGTTTATTTAGTTAAGATTTTTATCCCATTTATTACTATATACATAACCCAAGATGGCAAACTTACATAGCCCTCCTCCTTCTTTCTATTTTCCCCACAACAATAATCCAGTAAAGTGAGGTGACTTGGGCTGAGAGAGAAGTGACCCAAAGTCACCCACCTGGCTTTCATGCCTAAAGTGGGACTAGAACTCATGGCCTTTTCTAGCCTGATGTCTTAACCAGATAATCATGAGAAATCCATCTGATTTGGGGATCTATATTCTATCTGCATA